>NC_054700.1:27740119-27785982 GCF_016097555.1 Gigantopelta aegis
TCTTTTAATATATCATTCCGCCTCAGTCCAAAATGCTTACCTACTCAAAATGCTGGAATTTATAGGTTTTCTGACAAATATTTCATGTTTTTTTAAAGTGGGTAATAAATAAAATGTCTCATTCGTTTTCGTTATATCTTTTTCTCTTTTTGTTAATGAGACAAACTTTCTTTCTGTCAGATACCAGGAAAGTTTGTTTGTTTCGTAAAAATATTAACAAAAACGAGTGTAATATGCTATATATTATATTATTCATTATTTTTCATTACATAGCGGTAAACGAAATGATTTGTAAGAACATTTGTTTTAAAGGGACATTCCTGAGTTTGCTGCAGTTTTTAAGATGTTATTGACTAATCAAATACTTCTACGATTAAACTTGCATATTCAGTATATTTTCTTGTTTAGAATAACAGTGGCTATATATTCAACGTGTTTCTGATCGTTCTAATATTTGTACTAGGTTCATTTTCATTTTATAAATATGTTTTATCGTACGTACGAAATAATTTGAAGAAAAAATCAAGTTTCGACTACTTACAAATATTAAGACGACCAGAAACACGTTGAATATACAGACACTGTTATTCTAAACAAGAAAATATATTGAATATGCAAGTTTAATCGTAGAACTATTTTATTAGTCGGAAACATTTTACAATGCAAGAAACTCAGGGATGTCCCTTTAACCTGCTTTTGTATATAGCACGGGCGGTTGTTGACCTCCAGACAAATACGAAAAACAGTATTCTTTATTCGTGTGTGCAGGGGGAGGGTTTAAAAAAGTTTATTTTTTAATACATTTTCCAAGGGATCATGTCTTGACCTCGCCCACTCCCCACCCACCATAATCTTCGCTTGCCACTGTCTAGGCCCCTACTGCTAAAATTTCTGAAATAGATGTGTTTCTTACTCACCCGTTGGTTAGAACATTATGCGTCATTTTTGACAACACATGGATTGTTTACACACGTACGTGTGTTAACAATTTCAAGACATACGACTGGCTGCTCCTAGGTGATGACCAGGTCACCAGTGTCATGCAGCCAATGAAAAACTACACAGTGGAAATAGAGTACACTGTGACGTATAGTTAACCTGACAATCACGTGTCTGTGACGCGTAAGTTAGCTGCAAGTGCAACAGCTGTTAATAAATTTTAGTCGAAAGAAAATGTAAAAATTTGCTTAAAACCTCTTTTTGGGGGATATGTAAGAAATGGAATAATACATTCGTGTCCGTTAGATACCATTTATCTCACAACTCGTTGTTTAGAAACGTATCAAAATCGCTTTCGCTCGTTAGGTATATTTTAAAACAACTCGTTGTGAGATAAATGGTATCTAACGGCCACTCATGTATTATTCTTTATTTAACACTGATTGTACGTTCTGTTGTAGGACTGGTACGACATGCGGCTGACGTGGGACCCCGAGGAGTACAATGGCGTGAAGAAACTCCACATCCCGTCCAACGACCTGTGGAAGCCCGACCTCGTCCTCTACAACAAGTCAGTACCCTAGCACGCAGTACTAACTCAAAAACATCCAAATATCTTCATTGAAAGCTGATTACAACATGCTTACACCCTAGTTTTCTGTAACAGTTCGTGGTCTGACAAACAAACCGAATTGTGTCCACTGTGTGTAGGGTCATCAGAGTAAATGTCGACGTGTCATCAGTCGACGGTGAACTGTGCTGTTGTTGTTATTAGTTTCCTAGCGGTCCAACCGGGAAATACTGGTTTCGTATCCTGTCTGTCTGTCTGTCTGTCTGTCTGTCTCTCTCTCTCTCTCTCTCTCTCTCTCTCTCTCTCTCTCTCTCTCTCTCTCTCTCTCTCTCTCTCTCTCTCTCTCTCTCGCTCGCTCTCTCTCTTTCTCTGTCTGTTTGTCTGTCATTCAGCCTTTCAGACTGTGTTTTCACAATGCCTTAAAATAGTGAACTGAATTGTTGTATTTAGCCTTATCATGTAGAATTACAGATCAAGTTTGACTTTCATGGCAATTGACCATTTTTGACAGAGTTATGGCCCTTGAACTTAAAAGATAAGAACATTCGTTGGGCCCAGATGGGGATATTATAGCTTTAGCAGTACTCTCTATTTTTCTTGATATTACGGAATATAATCAGTGATTCCATTGTATGCTGACATGCAGTGTCTGAAATACAGGGTGTTAGTTATCTTGTATGTTTGGTTTTATTGTAGTGTCTATAATACAGGGTGTTAGTTATCTGGTATTTTTGGTTTTATTGCAGTGTCTGTAATACAGGGTGTTAGTTATCTTCTATGTTTGGTTTAATTGTAGTGTCTATAATGCAGGGTGTTAGTTATCTGGTATTTTTTATTTTATTGCAGTGTCTATAATACAGGGTGTTAGTTATCTGGTATGTTTGGTTTTATTGTAGTGTCTATAATACAGGGTGTTAGTTATCTTGTATGTTTGGTTTTATTGTAGTGTCTATAATACAGGGTGTTAGTTATCTTGTATGTTTGGTTTTATTGTAGTGTCTATAATACAGGGTGTTAGTTATCTGGTATTTTTGGTTTTATTCTAGTGTCTATAATACAGGGTGTTAGTTATCTGGTATTTTTAGTTTCATTGCAGTGTCTATAATACAGGGTGGTAGTTATGTGGTATTTGTGGTTTCATTGCAGTGTCTATTATACAGGGTGGTAGTTATGTGGTATTTTTGGTTTCATTGCAGTGTCTATAATACAGGGTGGTAGTTATCTGGTATTTGTGGTTTCATTGCAGTGTCTATAATACAGGGTGGTAGTTATGTGGTATTTGTGGTTTCATTGCAGTGTCTATTATACAGGGTGGTAGTTATGTGGTATTTTTGGTTTCATTGCAGTGTCTATAATACAGGGTGGTAGATATCTGGTATTTGTGGTTTCATTGCAGTGTCTATAATACAGGGTGGTAGTTATGTGGTATTTGTTGTTTCATTGCCGTGTCTATAATACAGGGTGGTAGTTATGTGGTATTTGTGGTTTCATTGCCGTGTCTATTATACAGGGTGGTAGTTATGTGGTATTTGTGGTTTCATTGCAGTGCTGACGGTGATTTCGTCGTGACGCTGCAGACGAAGGCTACCGTACACCACAACGGCTGGATCATCTGGGAGCCGCCTGCCATCTACAAGAGTTACTGCGAGATCGACGTCGAGTTCTTCCCCTTTGATATGCAGGAGTGTTTCCTCAAATTTGGTTCGTGGACCTACGACGGCACGCAGCTTGATCTCCAACACGTCTGTGACAAAGGTGTGAAAATGGCCAACGACATACTGGTCATTGACAGAGGCATTGATCTGAGGGACTTCTATGCCAACATTGAGTGGGACATCATAAATGTCACAGCGCGACGCAGGGTCAAGTATTACCCTTGCTGCCCAGAACCTTACCCAGACATAATGTTCAACGTGACCCTGCGAAGACGGACACTGTTTTACACGCTGAACCTCATCATGCCGTGCATTTCCATATCGTGTCTGACAGTGCTGGTGTTCTACCTGCCGTCCGACAGCGGTGAAAAGATCACCCTCTCCATCTCTATCCTCCTCGCCCTGACGGTGTTCTTCCTGCTGCTGTCTGACATCAACCCGCCCACGTCGCTCGTCATCCCTCTGATCGGCAAGTATCTGCTCTTCGTCCTCATCGTGGTGTCCCTCTCCATATTCCTCACGGTTTATACGCTGCACATCAATTTTAAATCGCCCACCACCAACAAGATGTCTCCGTGGGTCAGGAAAATGTTCACAGAGATATTACCCAGAATTCTTTTGATGAAACGTCCAGAGTTTTGTAAAAATCCCAAGGTCGCCGTGAGGACTTGTAACGGGATTGAAATGAGAGAACCGCTGGCTACGTCAACATCACGTGACTGGCATACTTACGAAAATGTTCGGCAAAGACAGCACTCGGAGGAACCCGAAGAAGCAACGTCGTCGTTTTCACCGAATGTGACGGAGGCCCTGTATGGGGTGAAGTTCATAGCAGATCATTTAAAGAAGGAGGATGAAGACATGGAGGTGATGAACATTGCATAGCTATGTATACTGGTTCACATAGCTATTTATACTGGTTCACATAGCTATTTATACTTTGTACGTAGCTACTTATACTTGTGTACATAGCTATTTATACTGTTTACATAGCTATTTATACTTTCTACATAGCTACTTATACTTGTGTACATAGCTACTTATACTTGTGTACATAGCTATTTATACTGTTTCATAGCTATCTATACTGGTGTATATAGCTATTTATACTGGTTTACATAGCTATTTATACTGTATACAAAGTTACTTATACTTATGTACATAGCTATTTATACTGTTTACACAGCTGTTTATACTGGTGTACACAGCTATTTATACTGTGTACATATCTATTTATACTGGTGTACATGACTGACATAGTGGCAAGTAGTCAACTTGTTTCTAACATGACGTAATGGCAAGTAGTCAACTTGTTTCTAACATGACGTAATGGCACGTAGTCAACTTGTTTCTAACATGACGTAATGGCAAGTAGTCAACTTGTTTCTAACATGACGTAATGGCAAATAGTCAACTTGTTTCTAACATGGCGTAATGGCAAGTAGTCAACTTGTTTCTAACATGACGTAATGGCAAGTAGTCAACTTGTTTCTAACATGACGTAATGGCAAGTAGTCAACTTGTTTCTAACATGACGTAATGGCAAGTAGTCAACTTGTTTCGTTTGGTTCAGTTTGCGAGGCGAAACAGCTAACGTAGTCACAGAAGTTTTCTGTGGCCACTCAAAGAAGTTGACAAATATTATTGATGACTCCAACTTTGGCTATGTCATAATTTAATGGTAATCTGTCTGAATCTGAACGACGAAAGGACGTTAGGGAAAGTCGTGATTGTTTCCATGATCCACTATCAGGTGCTCGTCTGAAGGAGTGAAGACTGGTGGGTGATAATCGTTTTTTCATTTTTTTTTTTCATTGTTGATCTAACTTAGGACAAGTACAAAATGCCCTTTTTATTGAAGTTGCTTTTCATTTAACTTCTCCCCAGTATATATTTAGTACACTTAAATTAAAAACCATGACCAGCATTACCAAGTTTAATGTTATTTATAGCAGTTTGACACTGCTGATGTGCTGTTTGGTATTAGCTCTCAGCTACTGTTCGTGCCTTAGTGAGAGACTTGTCTGTGAAGACGAAGAGGCGCTCTTCAATTCAGAGTGAATCATTATGCTGTCAATGTTTCTCAAGAGCCAATCAAACAAGAAAATTGATGGAATGCATATTCAAGGCGGTAGTTTCCGTGTTTTCCCGCTTTTGGCCCGTTTCTCTACGATCGGTAAATCGATGTTGCTGTCATACTGTCAGTCTTGTGTGTGGTATTGACTTGAATCGAGACCAGTACAATTCACAACATCAATCACGTCAAGAGAAACTCGCAAACATGCTTTTTAAATATGTCTTCTTCCTTTTTAGTTGAATGATTACAGTTTGGAGCATCAAAAAGTGTGCTCTCTCTCTCTCTCTCTCTCTCTCTCTCTCTCTCTCTCTCTCTCTCTCTCTCTCTCTCTCTCTCTCTCTCTCTCTCTCTCTCTCACTCTCTCTCTCTCTCTAACTGGAAAAGAACCCCTTACATTCTGAGAAATCGGAATGATATTTCTTTATCCCCTGCTAGAACTAATTTATTTCAATCGTCATTTACTAGTATCTATTCGACAATAAAACTTTGGAGTTGAAATTCGAAATTGTCAAAACATCTCTTTCTCTCTCTCTCTCTCTCTCTCTCTCTCTCTCTCTCTCTCTCTCTCTCTCTCTCTCTCTCTCTCTCTCTCTCTCTCTGTGTGTGTGTGTGTGCGTGGTTGGCAAAATAATAAAGTTCTCTTCACTTCTTTCTGTCTGTTTCTGTCTCTGTCTCTACTCTGTGTCTCTTTGTATACATCGTTCCAGCCAGTGCACCACGACTGGTATATCAAAGGCCGTGGTATGTGATATCCTGTCTGTGGGAAAATGCATATAAAAGATTCCTTGCTGCATTAGAAAAAATGTAGTGGGTTTCCTCTAATGACTGCGAGTCAGAATTACCAAATGTTTGACATCCAATAGCCGATGATTGATTAATCAATGTGCTCTACTGGTGTCGTTAAACAAAACAAACTTATTTGTATACATCTAAGTCTCTCTCTCTCTCTCTCTCTCTCTCTCTCTCTCTCTCTCTCTCTCTCTCTCTCTCTCTCTCTCTCTCTCTCTAAAACATTTTTGGAAAAAAAACGACTCCTCTTCGTCTGGTTTAGAGATAAACCTGTTGTCAGTCCTGTTTATATAAAATTATAACTACTCTTCTTTCTTTTTTATAATTACAAAAGAAAACCGTGGAAATTCTACTATCAATATAATTTACTTTATTTTTCATTACAGGAAATCCGCGACTGGAAATACATTGCCATGGTGATGGACAGGTTTTTCCTGGTAATATTTTCAACAGCTTGTTTATGTGGAACGCTCAGTATTTTTTTGTTTGCGCCATCTTTATACGATCCACGGGAACCGTTGGCCAAAGAAGACCCCAATAACACTTGTATATACTAGACGAAGTCATTGTGTTTCTTTGTATTCTTTGAAAAAAAGGAGATAGGTTGTCATTTCTTAATTTAAAAAATCTAGTATCCAATCTGAATGACAAAACAATTGGGAAATCAAAAGCCGTATCACTGCACAAAGCAGAGTGATAGAAATGTTTGACAAAGTTGTGAATCACGATTAACTTGCGTTATATACAGAGTCATGACTACTACCATGAATCACAATTAACTTGCGTTATATACAAAATCGTGATTACTACCATAAATTACAATTAACTTGCGTTATATACAAAATCGTGACTACTACCATGAATCACAAACAGCTTGTGTTATACAATGGCTCCGGTTGGGGGTCAGGCTATCAACCAATGAAGGCACCTAGCCGGTTATCTGTAGCAACCCAGCAGACATGCGTTTGACGTCGGGTTATAGACCAGCATCCAATCAATCACCAAAGACATAACTCTTATCACATCGTGTAAGTAAATTGGTTTATATGGCAAATGAACATAAAACATTGTACTCAACAAGTGACTACAAAGTTTGTACACTAAAAAAACCACATTAATTTTCAAAAATATGATAATTCTACATATGACCACAAATCAGAATCCCCCCCCCCCCCCTTCCTTGTGACTGTATATAAGTATCTGGATGTCCCTCGTGTGAAGGCGGTAGTTTCTTCGATGTTGTTTGTTGTGTAACATGAAGAGAACAAACAGTAAACACATTTTGGTAACTATTTTTGTATTTACGCACATTCAGATTTTGGACTTTTAAAGGGACATTCCTGAGTTTGCTGCAGTTTTTAAGATGTTATCGACTAACAGAGACTTTTTAGCGATTGTAATTACATATCAAATATATGTTTCTGCATAAAATATTAGTGGCTGTATATTAAACGTGTTTTTTATCGTTCTAATATTTGTACTAGGTTAAATTTCATTTTATTTCCTAAAATATAGTTTTTTCGTACGTACGAAATTATTTGAAGACAAAATCCAGTTTGGGCTTCTTACAAATATTAAGACGACCAGAAACACATTGAATATACAGACACTGATAATCTAAACAAGAAAATATATTTAATATGTAAGTTTAATCGTGGAAATATTTTATTAGTCGAAAACTTCTTACAATGCAGTAAACTCAGGAATGTTCCTTTAAAGGATATATATATATTACTATAGTTTGACACCTAATAGCCGATGTATTTTTTGCGCTGGGGTGTCGTTAAACATTCATTCATTCATTCATTTAAAGGATGTATGGTCCTCTCACAATATTCTATGTTATTTCTGGCTGAAGCTTAGTTTATTGCTTTAAAAAGTAATTTTGTCAAATCTTGTCATATGTATTTAGTTCTTAGTGTATAACCACACAAATTATTTAGCCTTTAACAAACAAAAATGTTCAAATCGTATTCATATACAAGTAAATTATTATTTTGGTAATCAGATGAAGTGTTTTGAATTATCGTACATTTTGATTCACTGAGATGTAGTTTTAAAAGATAATTGAAACCTTCAGAATTATCTAACCTCGTCCAATAGTCACATCAAAACATTGTACTGAGCTTTTGTAAATGGACACAAAGATAGCCAGAAATCAATGTTCTAAGCAAAAAACTGTCAGCCAAATTTACATACGTGGAACTACATACATTTACAATGCTTAAACACCTGTTTATGTCTTAAATACGTGGAACTACATACATTTACAACGCTTCAACACCTGTTTATGTCTTACATACGTGGAACTACATACATTTACAACGCTTAAACACCTGTTTATGTCTTACATACGTGGAACTACATACATTTACAATGCTTAAACACCTGTTTATGTCTTACATACGTGGAACTACATACGTTTACAACGCTTAAACACCTGTTTATGTCTTACATACTAGGAACTACATACATTTACAATGCTTAAACACCTGCGATTAAGAAAAACAGGCTTCGTAAATTCGGCCCTGTAAGTTTAAAGGGACATTCCTGAGTTTCCTTCAATTTTTAAGATGTTATCGACTAACAGAGTTTTTAACGACTGTAATTTCATATCAAATATATTTTTCTGCATAAAATATTAGTGTCTGTATGTTAAACGTGTTTCTGATCGTTCTAATAGTTGTACTAGGTTAAATTTGATTTTATTTCCTAAAATATAATGTTTTCGTACGTACGAAATTATTTGAAGACAAAATCCAGTTTGGGCTGGATATACTATTCTAAACAAGAAAATATATTTAATATGTAAGTTTAATTGTAGAAGTATTTTATTAGTCGGAAACATCTTACAAAGCAGAAAACTCAGGAATGTCCCTTTAAGCCAGAAGTACTGTTGGGTGTTTTAAAGAGGACTGTGTATCTGTAACGAGAAAGCGAATTTCAGCTCGTTCCGTAGGTTCATGCTACGTGTGCTTGTCACACGAGTACACACACTCTTCTACGGCCGAATCGACTGTGATTCATTTTGTATGGAGTCTGTCCTTGCTGATTAGATTAATAAAAAAAATGTTTAATCAATGGCACGTTAATGAAGTGACTTTCAACAAATCATTTTGGGCTTTAAATCTGGACGAGAAAAAATATTATCATTTTTGAAATCGTATCTCTGCACACGATATTGGCATGTGTTTCGTCATTAGGAGGATTGTCACTTCCAAAGACGATACATCGTTCCGATTTTACCTGAAGGAGGACTGCCACTTCAAAGAATGCTTAGAAAAATCCAAACTTGCACAAGGTAGACATCCGTGGCCTTCGCCCATTTACTCAATAATAGTTTATGTAAGACAATTTTTTTTCATGCTTTGTATATTGTGCGTGTGTGTATTGAAATTATGGTGCTATTTTTGTTCTTGTTTCAAGCGAATTTAATTAATTAAAAATAATATTGCCCTTCCGAGAACTCTGTGGACTGCATTCTGTCTGTGTTGTAGAGCTAAATCTAGATAGCATTGTGCACATTTATTTTACACTGAAGACAGATTTCAACCTTTATGCCCTGTTTTATATATCTGTATGCTTGTATTAGCTTTATACTAAAATCGTCTTATTTAATTTCGGTGTTTGAAGGTTTCTTGTAAATCTCGAATAGTTCTGCTCATAGAATAAACTACGGGTTCTTACGAAACGGACAGAAAGTTATTAGTGACCGTTAGATACCATATATGGATTAAAGGAACATTCCTGAGTTTGCTGCATTGTAAGATGTTTCCGACTAATAAAATATTTCTACGATTAAACTTACATATTAAATACATTTTCTTGTTTAGAATATTAGTGTCTGTATATTCAATGTGTTTTTGGTCGTCTGAATATTTGTAAGAAGCCCAAACTGGATTTTGTCTTCAAATAATTTAACCTAGTACAAATATTATAACGATCAGAAACACGTTTAATATACAGCCACTAATATTTTATGCAGAAAAATATATTTGATATGTAATTACAATAGTTAAAAAGTCTCTGTTAGTCGATAACATCTTAAAAATTAGAGCAAACTCTGGAATGTCCCTTTAAGGTAAACCGGCCTCGGTGGCGTCGTGGTTAGGCCATCGGTCTACAGGCTGGTAGGTACTGGGTTCGGATCCCAGTCGAGGCATGGGATTTTTAATCCAGATACAGACTCCAAACCCTGAGTGAGTGCTCCTCAAGGCTCAATGGGTAGGTGTAAACCACTTGCACCGACCAGTGATCCATAACTGGTTCAACAAAGGCCATGGTTTGTGCTATCCTGCTTGTGGGAAGCGCAAATAAAAGATCCCCTGCTGCTAATCGGAAAGAGTAGCCCATGTAGTGGCGACAGCGGGTTTCCTCTCAAAATCTGTGTGGTCCTTAACCATATGTCTGACGCCATATAACCGTAAATAAAATGTGTTGAGTGCGTCGTTAAATAAAACATTTCTTTCTTTCTTTAAGTCAAAACGTATCTAAGTGAAATGAATGAAAGGGATCAGAATAAAATCGGGACCAACTCCATTTTAGGGCTTTTGCATGTTTTCTGCTTTGTGCAAATCAGTGATATAAAGTATTACACGTAAAATGGCGTTCAACATGTTGTCATTCTGACCTTTTCTATTGTAAGATAATTGGTATCTAACGAAAACGGGTGCAATATTTTATAACTAGAAAACAAGGCTAAACAGACATTTAAACCTTTTCCGACTAACACTTATTTAAGGTCACACGCATGCATATAATAGGTAACTTATACGCAATAGGCAACAATGTTAATTTCAGTGGTGGGTTTAGTTTTAATTTAAAATAAGTACAACAGATACCTTGTGCACTGCAGCTTTCAGAAAGTCTGCTGTAAAAATGCACTTTTCATTGATTACATAAAAAATTTTACATTTGAATGTTGGCCACATTTTCTGAATGTCTAGCGTGCTGTTGGGGATGAAGAATGTAAACTGGTATAATTAAAGGTTATTCTCGAGTTCGATCAGATGCTATTGATTACCATATCCGTCGCCAACAAGTGAACACGACCGGCTAATTGGGGCAATGTAAAGAATAATTGTAAATATTGAATTACCACATCTGGGATTTTGTCTAAGAGAACTCCGTGGCGTACAAATTCAGCGAACAATCATGCGATATTTCCTCCTTCAATTATGTCTAGCAATATATCAAACTGGAGTCGTGCAAATGTGAATAGCACAAAAAATACTAAGGTCCCCCCCCCCCCCCCCCCCCCCCCCTCACCGTATGCGGCTGGTCTATATATGAAGTTAAGAATGTGAGCACCGTTCAACCAGTCAGATTATCGTAACATTTATAGATGAAAAAAAAAAAAAAATTCGTGGTTGTATGTTTTCTTCTCATCTCTCGACTGGTGTATCGAAGGCCGTGGTATGTCATTTCCTGTCTGTGGGATGGTGCATATAAAAGATATCTTGCTACTAATGTAAAAATGTAGCGGATTTCCTCTCTAAGACTATATGTCAAAATTACCAAATGTTTGACATCCAATAGCCAATGATTAATAAATCAATGTGCTCTAGTGGTGTTGTGTGACAATTTCTGTTCATCTAGTCTGCTTTGTTGAATGGCGTTTGATTGTCTTCATATCTTAAGCTATCTTTTCTGACACCCAATAGCCGATTTGTATTTTGGTGCTGGGGTGTCGTTAAACATTCATCCATCCATTCATTCATTCATATTTTAAGGCAACTTTATTATATAAAAGATCCCTTGCTGCTAATCGAAAAGAGTAGCCCATGAAGTGGCGACAGCGGGTTTCCTCCCTCAGTAAATAAAATGTGTTGAGTGCGTCGTTAAATAAACCATTTCCTTCGTTCAATATTGCCGCTAGCTAAACAACAATATAAAGGCTTACTTTATTAACAACAGTTCCTGGAGGATATTGGTTGTAGAAGCCTAAAAAATCAAATAAAATAGTGGAGATTTGTACCTTGGCAAACCCCTCCCCCTGTTTGAAAATAGGCTGTCTCCTGTTGTAGCTGCAACAATTCAACTCTACACCAGGGCTAGGAGTGTTCCAGAGGCATCTACCAAGCATCCTAAAGTGAAAAACCATCTGTGTTCTGGTTTGCACGTAAAATACTCCCTTGCCGTTTATCACAAGGTGCGGTACGGGTCTGAAAATGTCGTAATTACAACATACTAAACACCCAACCAGGCGTTTAGGAACCAGATTGAGTGCGGAGAAATGTACGATATTTTGTCCTACTCTGTATACCTGGATGAATGAATGAATTAATTAATTAATTAATTAATGAGTGAATGAATGAATGTTTAACGACACCATATAAATACAAAGAAGAAGGAAGAAGGAATGTTTAACGACACCCCAGCACGAAAAATACATCGGCTATTGGGTTTCAAACTATGGTAAATGCAAAACAAATTTGACTATATAAATACATACAAACATCTGGTTTGTAACCCCTTACCAGATATTTTACCCCCTCCAACTAGTGTTCTTCCCTCCAAATAGTGTTCTTCCCTCCAAATATTGTTCCAACTGGCCTGCTAACAGCTGTTGATTAGTGTGTCTGGCAGTGAGTAAGCAAACATCCACTTCAAAACGTGTACGTTATTCATTTGGTGAATATTCTATTACGTTTCTTTCGTGTTTTAAATATCTATTGCATGACTTGCCACATTTATATGCCACGGTATAGAATATAACCTGGGTAAATACAAATATAATAAAAAGGAAATGGTTTATTTAACGACGCACTCAACACATTTTATTTACGGTTATATGGCGTCAGACATATGGTTAAAGACCACACATATATTGAGAGAGGAAACCCGCTGTCGCCACTTCATGGGCTACTCTTTTCGATTAGCAGCATGGGATCTTTTATATGCACCATCCCATAGACAGGATAACACATACAACGGCCTTTGATATACCAGTTATGGTGCACTGGATGGAGCGAGAAATAACCCAATGGGCCCACCAACGGGGATCGATCCCAGACCGACCGCGCATCAAGCGAACGCTTTACCACTAGGCGACGTCCCGCATCACAAATATAATAAAGGAAAGGAATACTCGTTTAACGACACTTCAGCACATTGGTAATCTACGACTGTTTGGTGTCTACCATGATCTATATTTCGACACAGAAATAAAGAAAAGAAACCTGCTGTCGCCACATAGGCTACGCATACCGAAAAAGCAGCAAGGAGTCTTTCATATGCACTTCACCATAGACAGGACAGTACATACCATAATCCTTGACATACTGGTTGTGTGGCACTGGTTGGGATTGGGGGAAAACGCCCTAGTCCATAGAGGGTGATGCAAACATAAATGAGAAAAGAACACACTATATAAAGATTTCTTACACACCCGTTGGTGAGAACCATCATGCGTTATTTTTTATAACATGGGTTGTTTACACACGTACGTGTGTTAACAGTTTAAAGACATACGGCTGGCTGCTCCTGTGTGATGACCAGGTCACCAATGCCATACATCCAATGAAAAACAACACGGTGGAAATATATTACACTGTGACGTATAGTTAACTTGACAATCATGTGTGTGACGAGTAAGTTAGCGACAAGTGCAACGGGTGTAAATAACTTTTAGTTGAAAAAGATGTTACAAATTGCTTAAAACCTGGGTTTTTTAGGATATGTAAGAAATAGAATAATACATTCGTGTCCGTTAGATACCATTTATCTCACAACTCGTTGTTTACATTTCTCTCGTTAGATACATTTTAAAACAACTCGTTGTGAGATAAATGGTATCAAACGGCCACTCATGTATTATTCTCTATGTAATTAACGTCTCATTTCAACTGTCAACAAAAAGAAAGAAAGAAATGGTCTAATAGTGAAAAATACACATTTAAAAACTAGGGTCTGTCACTTTTATCTTATTATTCATTTTGTTCTCCGTCTGTTTTCTCCACACTGCAAGAGTGTGTCTGCCAGTGGACTGTTAAAGTAAAGGTTGCCGTATCGACGTTTGGGTTTGATCAAATCGGTACTTCACAGCAGATGGAAGCCAAATGGAGCTTAGCTCGCGGCGACCAGCGACTCTTGTCCTTTAATTCCGTTTGATCTGCTTCTCCATCACACTTAGTTCTAGTGGTCTTTGAAATTAGAAACTATCGAACTACCTAGGAGTTTCCTTCAATACGCATCGAACTACCTAGGAGTTTCCTTCAATACGCATCGAACTACATAGGAGTTTCCTTCAATACGCATCGAACTACTTAGGAGTTTTCTTCAATACACATCGAACTACCTAGTAGTTTCCTCCAATACACATTGAACTACCTAGAAGTTTCCTTCAATACACATCGAACTACCTAGGAGCTTCCTCCAATACACATTGAACTACCTAGTAGTTTCCTCCAATACACATCGAACTACCTGGTAGTTTCCTCCAATACACATTGAACTACCTAGCAGTTTCCTTCAATACGCATCTAACTACCTAGAAGTTCCCTTCAATACGCATCGAACTACCTAGGAGTTTCCTCCATTACGCATCGAACTACCCAGGAGTTTCCTTCAATACGCATCGAACTACCCAGGAGTTTCCTCCAATACACATCGAACTACCTAGGAGTTTCCGCCAATACAATTATCTTAAAAGCACTGTTACTTTTAACAAAATACTCTTCAAAAAAAAGTAGGGGAGCTCTAATAAGAATTTACAGTTGCCAAAATTGTAAGGTATATTAGCTGTGGCGAATGGTAATTGTGAATTAATTAGGCAAACATTACAACCGGTAGATCAGTATTACAGTAGGTTTTATGACCACCAAAGATCTTGAAGGACGATTGGGGTCAAAAGTGAAATTTGAAAGTTGACGTTTTTTTATCAGTAAATCGCAAATTCAAAAAATAAAACTGACTAAAAACAAAACAATAACAACTGAATGATCAACAGAATGAAAAAGATAGACAGAAATAATATTCCACAGTTATTAATCGACCTTCCTGGAAATTGTCAAAATCGAGAATGACACCCCACGTACGTGTACGGGGCAACTGCGTGATGCACGTGCAAACTATGGAATGTGTTTCAGTGTGTTGATAAACAGACCTGAACGTTCTTTACTAGGATGTCTGTGGTCAAAACGTATGTTCGGTCTAATAGTTTATATTAACATTAATATTTCAGGTTCCCCTACTTTTTTTGAAGAGTATATAACACTTTCATACATGTTTATTATTTTGGCATGGACTTAGTGTTTTCATCCCAAGCAATGCCCTACGACTGGTGTATCAAAAAGGTTAAAGTTTGTTTTGTTTAACGACACCACCAGAGCACCTTGGTTTGTTAATCATCGGCCATTGGATGTCAAACATTTGGTAATTTTGACATATAGTCTTTTAGAGGAAACCCGCTACATTTTTCCATTAGCAGAAGAGATCCTTTGTATGCACCATAGACAGGATAACACATTCATATACCAGTCGTGGTGCACTGGCTAGAACGAGGAATAGCTCAGTGGGAACCTAGTAATTTTTTTCCAATAATCATGCAACAATTACATCTATTTCAAAAACACTTAAATTCAACTAAATATATCACTTTCATTATATTACAGTTTTATTATTTTACATACACCTAGTGTTTTTGTTCCAAGCAATACCCCCATAAGTAGTGCATCAAAATGGGTGGTATGTGCTGCGCTATCTATCGGATAATACATGCAAAATACCCCTTGCTGCTGTTCGGAAAGAGTGACCTGTGTGGCGACAGTGGGTTTCTTTTCTTTCTCTTGACCATGAAATAAACGTGTGAAATAGCAAATAGCAGTATTTTTAAGGTTTTTGACGTTTTTCAGAAGATCATTTTAAATATTGACGTAGCAACACTGTCACTTACTATCAATCTTTTATATTATACTTTGTAGATAAAAACCGGCCTCGGTGGCGTCGTGGCAGGCCATCGGTATACAGGCTGGTAGGTACTGGGTTCGGATCCCAGTCGAGGCATGGGATTTTTAATCCAGATATCGACTCCAAACACTGAGTGAGTGCTCTGCAAGGCTCAATGGGTAGGTGTAAACCACTTGCACCGACCAGTGATCCATAACTGGTTCAACAAAGGCCATGGTTTGTGCTATCCTGCCTGTGGGAAGCGCAAATAAAAGATCCCTTGCTGCTAATCGGAAGAGTAGCCCATGTAGTGGCGACAGCGGGTTTCCTCTCAAAATCTGTGTGGTCCTTAACCATATGTCTGACGCCATATAACCGTAAATAAAATGTGTTGAGTGCGTCGTTAAATAAAACATTTCTTTCTTTGTTTCTTTCTTGTAGATAAAAACTAATTAATTTCAGTATTTGTATCCACGAAATGGTCGCAATTACTTGCGGAGTATAATACATATGATTAAACCTAGATGATGCTTAATTAATGTCCAAGTGTATATGTCGGTGGCCAAGAAAAACAAAAACGATGACCCTATTGAATATTCCGACGCCATATAACCGTACATAAAATGTGTTGAGTGCGTCGTTAAGTAAAACATTTCCTTCCTTCCTATTGAATATGTAATTGTATCAGTTTTTTTAAAGTACGGGGACTGTAACTTTGATATTTCACACACGCATTACTATATGGATATTTGCCACTTTGAACGTTTAGGCCCCTAGGTCAAATGTGACGGTAACTCCACTTGCTGTCCTCCTGTCTGGTATCGCATTTGTTACTTATAATTTTGAATCTGTTGGACCAAATCTTTTTACTGAAGGTGACAATTATAGTAATGACTATGAAATATGAAATTTACAGTCCACATATTTTTTAAATTCTTATTTCAGTAGGGTTATCTGGTTTATTTGGGGAGGGGTTGGGGGAGGGGGAGTTTTGTTGTTGTGGGTTGCTGTTTGTTTTGTTGTGTGTGTTTTTTTTTTGTTTTTTTGTTGTTTTGTTGTTGTTGTTTTTTGGGGGGGCACCCGATATATAAGCGTTCTATAATCTTTGTAACAGTAATATGTAATATACATTTATATTATTGTGTGCGTCTGAAAGGAGGGGGTTGTGGGGGAGGAAAATGTCAGCCGAGACTATTAGCCCCTTGTGATCGAGTAAACGAAGACAAGTGGCCACAGCCCCGGCACGAAGTATTAAATACACGAGAGAGAGATTCCTTAATGAACGGAAAGAGACACGTTGTGTATGAAAACACCAAATGAGCGTTTCCAAATTCCTTTCTGCACGTTTCCGCACAATCGTGATAAGTGGGTCTAATCACAAAATCAATGGAAGACTTAGTTTGGTGGCCAACATGACAGATTTGACTGATGTTGCGATTACGGCTCGTAATTGTATGTGTGTCTAGTTGAGATGTTGGTTCCGGCGTGGGTTCAGATTATGACGCCATCACGACACGGGGCTTCGCGCGCTCTCCCTCCGTCCCATTTGTCAGCTCGCTATCCTAATACATATACACGGACGGACGGACGGACGGACGGACGCACACACACATACACACGGACGGACGGACAGACGCATACACACATACACACGGACAGACGGACGTACATACATACAAACGGACAGACGGACGCACACACATACGGACGGACGGACGGACGGTCGGATGGACGCACACACATACATTTATACATGGGGACAGGATTTAGCTCAATCGGTAGAGGGCTCGCCTGAAGTGCTGGCTTCGTAGGATCGAATCACCTCACTGGACACATTTGCTGATAGTTTTTCCCCCGCCCTAACCATTGGAGGGGCATTTCATGGTATTTGGTCCACTACTATGAAAATATAAATCATTAAATTTTATTCAAAACTTTATATCATTTGAACATAAACACCATAAGGGTCCTGAATATGCAAAATTTGGACATATAAACTACATCAGGGAGACTTTGTAGGCATTTTTGGGGCAAAAAAAAAAAAAAATTGTGACAGACGTGACATTCTGTTTTCTTCAGTATTTTTATTAAAAATGTAGAATAAAAAAATTCTTTACCATATTCATAGAAACCTCCATACCCTTGTGAGATGTGCATACAATATTTAGCAATAAATTATTTAATTAGTGATTTGAATTTTATATTTAATTTGAAATGTCACGTCCGTCACGTTTTTGATACAAAAGTTGGGGGTTTTTTCAAAGTAATAAAGTTAAAAATATAAACTCATATATTTTCCTTCTTCTTTGTGCATTTAAAAAGATGAAGAATTTGATTTTGAAAAATCTTATGTGAAATTGATGAAATTTGAAATTACATTTTGTGACGGACGTGACTTTTTTGTGACGGACGTGACACACGAATATAAATTTCCCAACATTTTGATTGATTAAAATGGTGTTCTTCACATTATTCATTACAAAAGTAAGTGATCCATGCTAAGATACTATCTGAAGCACATGTTGTTACAAGATGTATGTGAGTCAAGCTGAAATAAAGGAACACTCTGCTCATCTCCCAAACCGCTGGCGAAACTGTTAAGCGTTACCAGGCACCCTGGAGATTCACTTTGTGAAGCCAGTGGATAATTGTACAATTGCAGGTGCTACAAATTCCCAATTTTTAAACCCTGGCCAAGATATGAAGAGATGCAAGATTCTCCCCAATCTTGAAAACATGGAGAATGATGAAGTCAATGATACAGCTGAAGAAAACTTTGAGGTACAGCCTTCAACATCATCCAGTGATGCAGCTGAGGAAACTTATGTGAACAGTATTAATACCAGTTTTAAAACCAGGAAGTCAATCAACATTTTTGCTGGACTGATAACAGATACTGATGGTTCAGAAATAGAGGTCTCCTTTCTTTGTGCAAAAGAAAGCAGTAAAAAGAGTTTTGCCTTTCCAGAGAAAGAGGATAAAGCTTGGGTAATGAAGAATCAAGTTATGGAAGTACTCCCAACACCTATGGATAATCGCGAAAGATACATATTCCGTCAGAGTGTAGCAGTGATAGAATGAACTTAACAAAAACCAGGATTTTTAAGTGAACAAGTGTTGTGAACAAAGAAAATGAAATTTGAAAGATTAATGTATGGAATCATATTGCGTGAAGGAACATTGAAATTTTTTTATTTTAACTTAGATATTTCATTGGCTTAGGATTTTTTTATTTTAATGTGCTTGGATTTTCTAGAGGAAATATGAGATACACATGTACATGTATGTTTTCATTTTAATTTTACTTTATTGTACAACATTTTCAAAAAATTAATTCACCATAATACATTTCAGTCAGCTGTTGCCTTTATTCTACCAGTATATTATATACATGTATAGCTATGATTTTGTTTACATTAAATAGTTCAATCAGATATCATTACTGTGTTTTGTATCATTATTTCTATAATTTTATGAAGTAACTTGGTTGATTGACAAAATGTCACGTCCGTCATGTCACGTCCGTCACAGTACCTTTCTTGATTAATTATTGATTATTAAATTATATCAACTGTCTGTTTATTTTCTTTGTATGTCATTGTAAAACAACCTGGTGACCTAACAAAATGATACTTGGGATTTAAAATAGAAGAAATAGGAGAGCAGAGTTTCTTGGTTGAACTTGAACAAAAATATCTTGTGTCCAAATGATGTCACGTCCGTCACACTCATTAATATGTAATTTATTCCAAAAATACTAGTACAAAAAAAAAAAATTCTTGGGTGAAATAAACATCATGCATATGGTTTCTATTAACACAAAATGTAGAGAAAAGTACACACAAGTTTTTGTAGAAATGTAGTTTTATGGTGTCAAAATGTCACGTCCGTCACAAAAAATTACCGTGAAATGGCCCTGCACCAAAATCTGATATATCAAAGGTATGTGCTATACTGTCTATGGGAAAGTGCATTTAAAAGATCCCTTGCTACTAGTGAAAGAATGTTTGACATCCAATAGCTGATGGTTAATAAACCAATATACAAAAGATGCTTTAACATACACACTCGCAGACGCACGTAAGGATAAACTTTAACATACACATACTGGAACACACATGTAGACGCACGTAAGTACACACTTTAACATACACACACGTAGACACACACGCAGACAGACGCAAGTACAAACTTTAACATACACACACGCAGACACACACGTACGCAGACACACGTAAGTACAAACTTTAACATACACACACGCAGACACACACGTACGCAGACACACGTAAGTACAAACTTTAACATACACACACGCAGACAAACTTTAAAGGGACATTCCCGAGTTTGCTGCACTGTAAGATGTTTCCGACTAATAAAATATTTCTACGATTAAACTTACATATTAAATATATTTTCTTGTTTAGAATATTAGTGTCTGTATAGTCAATGTGTTTCTAGTCGTCTTAATATTTGTAAGAAGCACAAACTGGATTTTGTCTTCAAATAATTTCGTACGTACGAAAACAATTTTTTTAGGAAATAAAATGAAGTTTAACCTAATACAAATATTAGAACGATCAGGAACACGTTTAATATACAGCCACTAATATTTTATGCAGAAAAATATATTTGATATGTAATTACAGTCATCACAAAGTCTCTGTTAGTCGATAACATCTTAAAAAGTGCAGCAAACTTAGGAATGTCCCTTTAATACTTCACACACTGAAACACACACGAGGCACGCGTGAACACTTACAGAGCAATGTTTATCAACGTGGCTTTTTTTCGT
Organism: Gigantopelta aegis; assembly: GCF_016097555.1. Classification (NCBI taxonomy): domain Eukaryota; kingdom Metazoa; phylum Mollusca; class Gastropoda; order Neomphalida; family Peltospiridae; genus Gigantopelta; species Gigantopelta aegis. The sequence goes on from NC_054700.1 coordinate 27,760,834, forward strand.
AAAACAAACTGCAAGCTGAAGAATTGCCTAAAGGAATACATATTTTTAATATCGCCAGATGATCATAGACAGTCGTCATCCAGCTAAGAAACTCAACCTTAAATTGGTCGTCTGCCAGTCCATAAAGAAATGTGCTGATGTAATTATTGATTCTAACAGTTTACACTAATATGGATTTCGAGAAAACTTTCCTGTGAATTTCAACCTTTGTCGCTGAAATCATTGGGAACAAGACTTAAATGTGTGCTTGCGTGCGTGCGTGCGTGCGTGCGTGTCTGTATTTCGATGTTGAAATGATATAATGAAATAAATACCTCGAGATAATGGTGGTTCGAGATAAACATAGTAGTTATTGGTGACATTATGCCGTAAGACCATGTCTTCTGAGCTGTCCACGCCATCACCAACCTGCTCCACTGATGTTGTTTCTCTGTGCTTCCCTACACTTATCTAGCATCATCGTCCTCCGTCGTCAATAAAGCTGGTCTGAACCACGGCAACTAACGACCGTCCATAATCAAAAATGATACAGATATTCGGGCAAAATATGCTAACCTGAGATCTTTTTACCATGTATTTCCATCATTCTATCCTCAAAATTATTTGTATTTCATGTAAAAATGCGTTTGCAACTCTATATATCTGTTTGGTAGTAATGCTAATATGAATTAAAGCAAAAGCCAGCCCAGCCCCCCTCCCCCCTCTCCCCCTCCCCCCCCCCCCTATAAAAATGGGAGCCCATACGCCTATGCGACCGTTGGTTGTAGGGGAATATACTAGGGGGTTACAAGTGCCTCTTAACAATTCTAGAAATAACCAAGAAGTAACACTTTCCAAGGTGTTTAGACTAAGCCCACATCTAAAGCCGATTTGGAAATGGCAAGTGTTTGACACGGATGGCCACATGAGATAAGCATCTGCTGCGGCTGAAGAGACAAGTATGGGATGTGAAGATGGAGGTGAACAACCAGTGACGTTGAAAGACAGGAGAAGCTGCCAGATCGGGAAGAAATGTGATGGGAATCAAAGGTGAGAAAGGTAAAGGGTGGGACCCCAAAAAAAACCCAACAAACAAACAAACAAAACAAAACCCCAAACAAACAAATAAAAACCAAACAAACACCAAACAAACAAACATAAGCGTACGAGACAGGGGGCGGGGGGGGGGGGGGGGGGGGGTACTCAGTGCTGGAGCAAAAGCTCAAATTCGGGCAAAAATTATACAGATATTCGGGGAAAATGTGCTAACCCGATTCCTTGTTACTATGCATTTCTATCATTCAACCCTCAAAATTAATTGTAATCAATGTAAAAACGCGTAGTGATTCGTTTGCAACCCTATATAGCTGTTTGGTAGTAATAATGCTAATATGATTAAATGATTGTTTCCAGATTTAGTCCATGAGCCAGAGGGGTAGGTCGGTACCATCTGGGGGGACGAATGTTCATAGTGATTTTTGTCAAGGCCTACATCCCTAGGGATGGAAAATTTATGATAGCATTGCAGGACTCACAGCTTTCTGTGTGTATCTACCCGTTTTGTGACTTTACCCCCATTTTCACGACAATTATATGTTTACAGAATTGCTAAAGGGTGACTATATTGAAAGCATTGTAAAATATTTGTCAGGCATTTAAGAATACAAAATTGGGAGGTTTGGAAGATAATGGATAGGAAAATTAAGATATATTACCAATATTGAAATCCTTCGAGGATTAGGGTCTCATATAACACTTTTTTGTAACATTATAAAATACAATTGACACAGTTTTATTTTTCAGTAGAAATATAACATAAAGTTTAAGCTCAGCACCTCAAATATTCTCTTTAAACGTTCTAATTATAACAGAAGCTCATTTGGACATCCAGCGATTATTTACGTCCTATAAATAAAGTTTTGTTGCATGATTTGCTGTGTAATTACACATTTTATAGCCCTACCCGGATTTCCTCAACAGCAATATTTCAATGGAATTGTTAACAGTGACTACTGTGACTAAATAAAACACATTATAAAATATTTATTAGGATGGACAAGGCAAAAATACGAGAAAAGCAAGTTAGTGCAATATGAATTTCAGAAATAAAAGCAATCGTGTCATCCCTAGTGGGTTAGGGTATCAAGTAACACTTTTATTTTTACATTACGAAGTGCAATTTCCAACATTTCTCAACAGTTGAAGTTTTGGTTGACATCCACAAGCATTCTGTTTCAGGGATTTTATTGCACACAAATTTATATTAGGCTGCTAAATACTACTTAGGTCTTGCATGTTAAGTGAATTTGACGTTATATGTTAGTGAGATGCCATTAAAATGATGTCTCATTAGACTAAAACTGATTAAAAATCTACGTTATTAATTTAACCCCATGTTGATGATGTATTTTTTGTTATCTTTGTAATATAACCATGACTACAAAGGTATTATTGTTTAAAATTGTATCTGTGTACAGATTCCATGGAAGATACTAATATATCATAACACAAATACACAAATACTGTTGAATCCACAACTTAAAACATCAAAACAACATATTTTTTATTATATTCAAGTGTACCTATTTATTAATTGCATTAATACACTGATAAGTGATTCAGCTGTACACGTTTTCTAAAATTTAATATTAATGCATTACTACCTTCATAATTATGTTGAACTAATCCAGACATTGAAAATAACATACTCCCCACTGAAGACAAATGATAGAGCGTTATGTCTCCTGAAAGTAGAGGCTACCACGAGTTAGCACCATTTAGCCTAATACAGACGAATCTATCTTGGGATAACATTGATAGACTGGAGGTGACATTCACTGGTGGAGCAAATGTTTGAAATTGTATGTTTCTGGTTAAAGTGTTGGACCACAGTAACTGGTAATGGATTGTACCAATGATAAAACAAAACCCCAAACATTTAGCTAAAGTTGCTTGAAAAAAATAAGCTCACTTGGAGGCTAGCAAGGCAGACAAACACAGATAAATAAAAAATCCACAGTTGGACCGAAATCGGTATGAGTACCAGAGATTTCAATATGAACCATTTTAAAGATGCCTGCCTACTATCGATACATCTTGTTTCGAGCCAATAGTTGTATTTCAAATTGTGAACCGGAACCAGAGCATCTCAGAATAAAACTACCTTTACAAACCATTGCCGTACTGACGAATCAAACAGTTTGCAAAGGCATAACGACGGCTGTCATTATTATCTTAAGAATGGAATCATTCTTAATCCAATAGGCATCATATGATGGTGATTTCAAGGCTTGCACATAGATATAGGGGTATACAATTGCTGTAGACGTATTTGGTTGAGTCCTTGAAGTAAAGATGTACAACCATGTACAAGTATATTCTGACGCTCTAAAAGTATTATGAGACTAGCTTGGTCAGTTTACTATTTGGACAAAAAGCCAACCAAAGAAACAAAAACCTAGCATGGTTAAAGACTTGTACCAAATAAAATTTTACAGCCTAGTAGTTTGCCAAGTTTTATCAGAGTTAAACAATCTCTAGAAAGATTTACAATGTCTGTCCCACAGAAATGAAGAGTTTTCAGCATTTTTGATGCCTCAAGTATATAGATGCATTGCTTAGCCTTCTACGAGCATATCATGTTGGAATTGCACTTTAGGGCTATTACGTTAGTGATTCCACGGTGCTCTGCTTTGACAAGCTGTATTATGGCACATACACACCAACGTATTAAGCACAAAACCTATCTTCCAATTGAGCACGCTGATATGTTTGAAGCCTTTCAGATTGGCAGCATTTTTTTTATCATATGTATGACAACAATATTTGTGGATGCATTCCTAAACACCACTAAATTAAAGTGAATAAAGATGCCCCGACTCTAGAGGTCACAACAGGGTTAAGATTAAATTCTGTTGCTAATAAGATACAGCAGAACATCAGTGTGTTATCATAAAGAGTTTCCAAAGCCAAACGTGTAAAGGGATTATGATTATATTCCATAGTACTGGTAGTAAGCCTAATCCAATGGTGATTAAATGCATTTGCTGAGTACATACGTACTGCATAGGCAGTTTCGGTGGATACTGCTTTGACTAGATGAAGAACAATGTATTGTAGCCTTCAAGGGTGAGTGACTATATATAACAATAAATCTCATGTCAAAATCAGAACACGAAAAGATGAACCATTAGACACAAAATTAATTGAAGATCAATTACTGTTTGCGTGCATCATTGGGGCATAATTTCCAGATATTCTTTAACTTCCATTGGTACCTCTATAATGGGCCTCATTGCAGATGAAGTTGACATGAGCAGATAGTCTAAAAGCAATTTTTATAAACTATTGTTGATGGGAATGACTTGGTCCAGGTAGTAAACAGTGATTATGTTAAGTTTATAGATGTGGTAAATCAATGTTGCATAAAACATTATGAGGTGGAAGCCACACAAAACATGTTAATATTGTGGTTGATATATACCATGGGACTTTTACTAAGAGCAACATATTTTGTAAAACAGTTGAGAACCTTTCGGAATCAGGTTACTAATATCACCAATACTTTCCTAGTCAAAGAATGAAGGAAGGTAATATACACAAATACACTCCAAGGAAAAGTGTTTTGATTACAAATATTAAAACAATATCTAAGGTTGTATGCCACCCGGTGTTTTCAAGTAAGTTGCTTTAAGCTCAGAAGACAGGAACTATATTTTGTGCTTGGCATTTCAAGAGATCCCTGAAGTTCCATTGCTCTCACAAATGTGGTCCTGAAACTGGTGCAAGTATCGTTGAATCTGTATTGACTATCAAAATGTTTGTAGAGTTGTATACACTGGGGGTTTCACTGCTAGTGTACCTAGGAATCAGAACTGTGTGTCTAATTTGAAGCCTTTCCGAAACATTAAAAAACGTACTAATAAATGATTACTTCGCCTATTTGTATCACACTTCTTCCCTTTCTTCTTGAAAGGGAGAAATTCACTTCTACTTTTTCAATTCTAGATTTGAGCCTGCCAGGATATGTTTCTGTTCTGTGCAAAGAAGGGCAGAATCAAAAGTGTAACTATGCAGGGATTGTTTGATAAAGCATACAGAACATGCAATCAACCTCGAAATACACCAAGCGTATCTATGTAGGGATTGTTTGATAAAACATAGTATTTAAACAACATTCAATCAACCAGATTGTAATGTAGAACATTGACACCAAGTGTCGTTGATACAGGCTGGAAACTAGAAACTAGAAACAGAAAAAGACTACTATAGTATACAGCATCTATATAGACTGGTATAATATTCATAATTGAAGATTTTGACAACCAGGTTAAAGACAGTGATGGAAATGTAGCACAGAAATTTGATATCTGCAAAATATGCAGTCATCTTTATCATGGTATTTATAATCTATCAAGGCAATGTATGCATTTGCAACTGATTTATAGTTTCGACCTAGTCTTGTACAGCAATATGATTTTAAACAATATTTATTATCAACTGCGTGTAACAATTTTAAGTTGACAGGAACCTTTAATGGGTTTATATTAGAAAATAATAAAATTTGTATTAACAAATGTTGTTTTTGTTTGTTTTGTTTTTTAAAAAGCCATGCTCATGTCAATAGCTTTATCAGCAAATAGCTTAACGAATGCTTTATATATGAAAGATCTAAATAATTCGTGGGAGTGCAACAAACATTCAGGTACATTAAAGCCCTGAAAAAGTGTAAACCTAAACTTCAATTGGAATTACAGTTGTAAAATGGCAAAAATTGCATTACCTAATAATCAAACAAAAAGTGTTATGTGAGACCCTAACCTACAAATGATGTCACTATTGCTTCTATTTTTCAGATTTATATCCCATCAACTTTGTCTACCTTTAGGTTTGCCATGTATATCTTAATAAATATTGCATGATGTTTTTATTTAGTTATCCTGTTACAAATTCCTTTGAAATACTGCCTTTGAGGAAAGTGGGTACATGTAGGTTATCAAAAGGGTTGTTACACAAAAACACTTCCAAAAAAACTTTATATATAGGATGTAAATATTAACTAGATGTCAAAACAAGCTTCCGCTGCAAGGTGCTGAGCCTAAACTTTATGTTACATTTCTACTAAAAAGTAAAACTGTGAATTATATTTTGTAACGTTACAGAAAAAAGTGTTATATGAGCCCCTAATCCTCAAAGGGTTTCAATATTGGTAACATATCTGAATTCACCAATCCATTACTTCCCAATCCTCCAAGTTTTGCATTCCTAAATGCCCTGACATATATTTTACAATGCTTTTAAACTAGTCACCTTTAAACAGTTCTATTAAAATATAACTGTAGTGAAAATGGGGATAGGGTCACAAAACGGTTGGATACACATATAAAACTGTGAGTCCTGCAACCCTATCATACATTTTCCATTCCTAGGGATGTAGTCCTTGACAAAAATCACTATGAGCATTCGTCCCCCAGGTAGTACCAATTGGCCAAATTTTGGGTCCTGGCTGATGGACTAATTCGGGTATTTACATTTAATTCGGGTAAAAGCCTGCCTGCCCCCCCCCCCCCCCCCCCCCCCCGCTACAAAAATGGGAGCCCATACGCCTATGTATATAAATACATACACGAATGACAATCAAACCAAGAATTGTCTTGTAAACTTGTACTTTCTCTAAAAGCTTATTTCTGAAATTAAATACTTCAATGCCAGTCACTGACTGTAATAAACATGATACGAAATGGTAGCGAGTTTAATATCTTATGTATTACTCATAATTCCTGTCTGTGAGGTGGTGCAAAGAACCATTGCCACTAAAGAAAAAATGTAGCCAGTTTCCCATCTAAGACTATGTGTCAACCTTACCAAATGTTTGACATCCAATAGCCGGTGATTAAAGGGACATTCCTGAGTTTGCTGCACTTTTAAAACATGTTATCGACTAACAGAGACTTTTTAACGATTGTAATTACATATCAAATATATTTTTTCTGCATAAAATATTAGTGGCTGTATATTAAACGTGTTTCTGATTGTTCTAATATTTGTACTGGGTAAAATTTCATTTTATGTCCTAAATTCTAAAATATTATTTTTCCGACAAATCCAGTTTGGGCTTCATGCAAATATTAAGACGACCAAAAACACATTAAATATACAGACACTGATATTCTAAAGAAGAAAATGTGTTTAATATGTAAGTTTAATCGTAGAAATATTTTATGAGTCGGAAACATCTTACAATGCAGCAAACTCAGGAATGTCCCTTCAAGTCATCAATGTGCACGAGTGGTGCCGCTAAACGAAACAAACTTTTCTTTTATTACTCATAATCACTTTTAATTGATATCACTTATTTCGTTTGGTTGACAATTTTCGCCAATCGTATGACGTCGAAGTGAATGAATGAATGAATGAATGAATGAATGTTTAACGACACCCCAGCGCGAAAAATACATCGGCTATTGGGTGTCAAACCATGGTAATGCAAACAAATAAAGTGATGATCAACATCAATATAACAATTCATGATCTAAACAAAAACACAGTGTAAAGAACTGTGCAAAAACACAAATATCACAGATATATACTGACTTTTACTCAAAACTTCAATTGTGTGCTGTATTGGCCATTCTCAAAGAGAATGTTACACCCCTGCATAACGGTGAGGTTACAGCACGCTCAGGGGATATTTTCGAAGTGTGACGTTCAAGTGTGACGTAACAATTTGATATAAACCAAGATATTTTTAACCACAATAGTAATATATACGGTTATTATTTTTCGTCAGTTCAAAATGACAGTACTTGCAAGTGTTCATTGTATGCCTAGATGATGTCGATAACGCTAGGGAGCGATAGTTTTAAAGTGACCTCCACTGTCATTTCTCCGACACCGCGCAGTCATCATGCACTGGCGCTCAGAAGCAATCTATCAAAAGAGAAGGAGAAACGTAAAATTTGTTTGTTCGTTCCACCAAAGTTTGTATTAAGAAATTCCATTACGTAGTTTTGCGTGTCAATATATACTTTCGGAAAAAGCTATTTTTGCGAAACTAATTGGAGCTGGAGAAAATAGAAGACATTTATTAGTTTTAACCGTTACGCAATTACGGAGTAAAATAAATTACATAGAAATGTATCGCATAATGCCTAACGGTGTATCATGTATGTTGTCGAATACCACTGGTTTGCTGTCCATTGCTATCATAAGTATTATACGTGGATGGATATTTTAACGAAACTCATCAAAATAGTACATAATATAATTGTATCGTTTACCTAATCAACACACCATTTCATTTATCGAATAGTGTGTTATTTTTTTATAATGTGTATAGTAAAAACAATATTACATATCACATTGTAAGACGAAGGACGAGGAGGGAAAAACAGGATGATGATGATGATGATGACAATGGTGACGATGATGATAAAGACGATGATGATGAGACGACGATGATGATGATAATGATGATGATGATGACGATGAGATGATGATGATGACAATGGTGATAAGATGATGATGATGATGATGATGACGACGACGTTGATAATGATGTTGATGATGGCGATGATGATGATGATGATACGATGATGATTATAATGATGATTACGATGGTGATCATAAGATAATAATGATGATGATGATGGTAATGATGATGATGAGATGAGATGATTATGGTGACGACGATGGTGATCATTATGATGATGTTGATGGTGATGATGATGCTCATCATCATCACCATCATCATAATGATCTGTGTGCAAGTCTCCACAAGAACAACACCTTTTGGTTAGAACATCCAAATCCAAAGTGTAAGGAGCAGTGGTAAACAAATTGTTTGGCGTAGCCAGATTATGGGGTGTTTTTTTTTTATTGAGGGCCACCTACTTTTGGAGAGGGGGCACACTGTCTATGAGTTGTGTTTTGCGGCGACAGCTCAACAGCTTAACACTGAATTACAAACGCAATTTATCAGACACGAGTATTTTAACAACGAAAAAGGCAGCCATTAAAGCATTATAAAAATAATTATTTAGTTAAAGACGGAGTGAGACATGGGATAATGTGTGTTGTACTTGCTAATCTCGTAGAAAGCCATAGTAGTGCCACGGCGAAGACACACAGGCGTCAGGTGACAGCAACTGGGGGAAGAGATTTCTATATTTATTTCACTTTCTACTTGTGGGGAGGGGTGGACAATATATTATGTAGAGTTGCGGGTGCACTATCAACTCCTATACCCTCCTCGCCTATGTAGATCACGTGTTGAATATCTATAGAAAAAAGTTTGTTTTGTTTAACGACACCACTAGAGTACATTGATAAATTAATCATCGGCTATTGGATGTCAAACATTTTGTAATTCTGATTCGTAGTCATCAGAGAAACCCCGCTACATTTGCTATAATGCAGCAAGAGATTTTTTATATGCACTTTCCTACAGAAACGTGAAAGCACATACCAAGGCATCTGACCAGTTGCAATGCACTGGATGGAACGAAAAAACAAAACCCAATCAGTTGAATGGATCCACCGAGGGGGTTCGATCCTACGACGCAAGCACCTCAGGCGAGCGCTCAACCTACTGAACTAAATCGTGAGCCTGCATACTAGTTAGGTGTATGTATTAATTGTGGCTTAACGAAAAGGAAAGGAATATTGGCGTAATGACACCTCATCCTATTGTACACTAAATCTATTCGGTGAATGTTGTGAACCAGTCGTGCCAGCGTACCGGTGTACCAGTCGTGGGGCACGTATCAGGACGGGGAAGGGGGGGGGGGGGGGGCTGTATCAGGACGGGGGGGGGGGGGGCACGTATCAGAACAGGGGAAACCCGAGTCCTTCAAGGATTATCGACCCTATGACCAATGGTTCCTCAGGCAAGCATTATACCACTTCCGGTTTTATTGTGATAGATTGTACTCTAAGAGTTAAGTCAATGAGGAATTTTTTGCCTTAATCTTTATTACGGTGTCGATTTGTTTAAACTCAACAAGATTTTCATTAAGTAGGCGTTGAATGATTAATATAACGGAAACATATTTTTCATCTGGCCGATTTTATTATCAAGCAAACCGATCCGTCAATCAGCTGTGTCCATGCAATTAAGAATCTTCGTTGGGAAAGTAGTTTTGAGAAGGTCAAGGACACACGAGTACAAACCCCGGATATTTCAGATCGACATTTGGACATGTGGTACTGTTGCGTCTGATGTTGAGTAAACCCTCTCTTCGATATTTCCAAAGGTTTTTATCGAAGACGTGTCACCGTTTCGTCGATAATCACAAGTTAGAGTGGGAAGATGAACTTGCTAATTCGTTCAGCCCATTCCTTTCCAAAACCGTTATCGATTCGCGTCACAGTGATGTTGTGTTACGCTTTCCGAAAGAAAAAAACACCACGACTGGTTGTCAGACACTCACTAATACAGTATACTGGTGGTCAATAACATCAATACAAGTGTGAATTATTTTCAAGTTAATCCTTCAGGAATTTTTCTGCTTACGCTTTAATTGGCTCCACCAAATAATATGCTCACCAAATAATATGCTCACCAAATAATATGCTCACCAAATAATATGCTCACCAACTAATGCAGAATACACATACAAATGAAAGTACAAAAAAAACGCACACAATACAAAATATGTTGCTATATTCATCTTGAGTTCTAAGAATAATATTAATAAAAATACTGGTAGACTTGAATAAAATTATGTTTTTTGCAGTGGGGTTTTAGTAAAAAAAAATCAATAAATTATTAGAACCCGAACTAGTCATTGTTAGTTTGTCTTTTCAACAGGATATTGTTCAATTTTGTACACTTAACAGCTGTATTTTAACTGCTGAATCATCAGCATAAACATAAACAAGTGGATGTGTATTTGGAGGATGGACAGCTATACATGTTGCGATCTTAAATGTAATGCATATTTTAAATAGTTTCCAAGGTTACAAAGTTGTTTTCTATTTTGAATAGACAGTAATTGTATTAATTTAAAAACAGACGGTCTTAACCAGTAGTATTTGTTTACATACAATATGCGAATATATAAATACAATGGACATATTAAAATAAAAGGATTACACATACCACATTTTCTCTGTGATCGTTCAGTTCCACAATACCTTTCTTGTTCAATGAGTAATTGTTGCGATGAAACACGCAATTTTGTGATAAGAGATGAATAACAAATAGGTAATGATATCCTCAGATAGCATTGTAAACAAAAAGTATCTGTTAAATGTCTTAAAATATTACATTTTGGTGAATTGTTCAACAATTTGTCTATTTCTTGAATACAGTGATCTGACAGGCGCATGTTAACTCTTTTTATAAATATTACATGATTATCAACTTGCTGATTAAACCACACATCTCCAAATCCTAAAGAAAATAATAAATGTTTTACATGGTGTAGCCAGTTAAAAGATCCCTGACTTTCTAACATATCATCATGTATTGATTTCAAGATACAATTATTCGTTTCTAAAAGTTTCAACCAATATTTAACTATTCTTACTTTACGTACTACATATATAGGCAATCTGCCTAATTCTGTTAACACAGCTGCATTCATTGTACCTTTTTTCACATTCAATAGTGTTTTACAAAATCCATATGAACTTTTTCTACATCATGAGCTGGGTCAAAACCCCATACTTCACCACCATAATTTAACACACTAGATATATAAGTATCAAAAACATGTAGCTGTGTTTCCTTATTAAGTGATAGATGATTACATAGTCTGAGAATATGACCAATGGTTTGTACGGGCTGTTAACTTATAACTGAGAAATATTGTACGAGCTGTTATAAAAAATAAAATAAAAAATGGAAAGAAAAAGAAAGACATGTTTTATTTAACGACGCACTCAACACATTTTATTTACTGTTATATGGTGTCAGACATATGGTTAAGGACCACAAATATTGAGAGAGGAAACACGCTGTCGCCACTTCATTGACTACTCTTTCCGAGTAGCAGCAAGGGATCTTTTATATGCACCATCCCATAGACAGGATAGCACATACCACGGCCTTTGATATACAAGTCGTGATACACTGGCTGGAGCGAGAAATAGCCCAATGGGCCCACCGACGGGGATCGATCCCACACCGACCGCGCATCGAGCGAACGCTGTACCACTGGCTACGTCTCGCCCCAATTAATAATGGGATCAAATAGCCAGCTTCTCCCAATAAAATTTGGCTACTAGTATATCCCTGTTATCTAAATGCCATGGCAGCAATACCAGACTTGGCTCCTGATCAGAAAGTCTAACATCTCATCCCATCTTAACAATGACTAGTTGAGGTCTACAAATCTGTCAACGCCCAGCCACGGACGATGCCGGAAACAGGGCATGGGGCGGACGTTCCTGAACCTTTCTTGGATATTTTGTTTGTTTTGTTTAACGACACCACTAGAGAAACATTGATTTATTAATCACTGGCTGTTGGATGTCAAACATATGGCCATTTTGACACAGTCATACAAAGGAAATCCGCAGTTTTATTCTCCATTAGTAGCAAGGGATCTTTTTTATATGCACCATCCCACAGACAGGATAGCACATACCACGGCCTTTCATATACCAGTCGTGGTGCACTGGCTGGAACAAGAAATAGCTCAATGGGCCCACCGACGGGGATCGATCCTAGACCGATCGCGCATCAGGCGTGCACTTTACCACTGGGCTACGTCCCGCCCCTTTCTTGGATATAGGCATGTTAATAGTTACCTGTACCAGGTTACATATTTCCGAAGCTATCTTAGCGGTACGATATCGTAAAATGTTCGTAAGGTATGACGTTACAACAACTGTTTTATTATATTGTAGCTCCAAGATAGCTTCGAAAATCTGGGTGCTGGTGTCTATCATATGACAATCTCGACATTTGGTGGACAAATACTCGAAACCCGCTGCCAACACACATAATGCATTAAGGGGCCTTCTATAGGCACTTTCCTATGTGCGAGATAATTTATACTACGGTCATTAATGTATGGACTTTACCTAAAATATCCTTACAACTCTGCCTTGTGCAGAGTTACGATATTTATAAAGCAATACGGTTTTGTTATTCAGATTGGTGGGTTACGGAAGCGTATTAGTGCCACCTAACGCAATAAAATAATTCTATTTGCCTACATATAATCTTGGAAAAATCAATTTTAATCTTGGTAAAATCAATATTAATTTTGGAAAAATCAACTTTAATATTGGTAAAATCAACTTTAATCTTGGTAAAATCAACTTAATCTTGGAAAGATCAACATATACTCTTGGAAAAATCAACTTTAATCTAGGAAAAATCAACTTTAATCTTGGTAAAATCAACAACCTTTAATATATTGATTAACAAACCAAATTTTACATAGAAATATCAGTGTTTAAATAATACACGTTACATTAATATAATAATTAACACAATATCACACAATTGTAATAGGACCACATACCTTTTACATATTAATATATTAAAGGGACGTTGTCCTATTACAATACTGTGTGATATTTCTATCTAAACGTAGCTCGTTAAATAATATATTAAAGGTACCAGTTCCTACTTTGTTAATTAATATATTAAAGGTACGGAGTCCTACTGCAATACTATGTGATATTTCTATCTAAACTTTGTTAATTAATATATTCATATAATAATACACAGTATTGTAGTAGTACCCCGTACCTTTAATATATTAATTAATAAAGTTTAGATAGAGACAACACATATTATTGTCATAGGACCACATGCCTTTAATATATGTATTGGAATAGGACAACGTACCTTTAATATATTAATTAACAAAGTTTAGATAGAATTACACAGTATTGTAATGGGACCACGTACCTTTAAAGTTACATTCTCTGGTTACCATATTATAACATCATGTATAAATATGAAATACAAGCTCAAATGCACTTTTAACAAACTCGTATGTGTTCGCTATGAACGGAGATCGTCAAAAGTATACGCTCGGCAAAGCACGAACGACAGCCTGTTGTTAATTTCAGTTAACACGTGCGTTTCCTGATTTCAAGTTGTAGGGTTCGTCTCAAAAAATGAAATGAGAAATCTTGCGCTGTACGAAGAAAGTTCGGTTGAGGATACGGTACTAGAGTCTTTCGTTAAAACCGGTTTGATCTTGACAATGTATTATCGACAATCGTACGTTCCTATTTCAGAATTAATATTTTATAAAGTGTTAGTAGAACTTTTAAAACTACATTCCCTGGAATATTTTTATTATTTAAGCATATAGAACAGAAAATCCAATTACGTTTGGTGCATATATGACGCCGCACTCCGCATTGGTTTCACTACGCAGGCTTATCCAGGTCAAAAACAAAGCCATGATTTTGAAAGTGGAACACTTTTGACGGGCTCGTACCGATATCGGTTTTCATTGGCTTATCACATGTATAGAATTCCGCAACAAGAGATCACGTGAGATTTCGCAATTTTTGAACAAATTTAACTGTCTTGATTGAGGGGTCGTCTCATATCTCCAAAACATATTTATATCCATAGAGGTATGGTACAACGCCTTTCCACGGGTCGGTGAGTGGGGGATTTGCCTTGAAATTTTGACAGTGACCAGCTGTTGGCATACGCGTTACATGTAAGGGGGTGTTACTAATTACGTAACGCTCTAGGGGTAGAGGAAGAGGGTACTGTGTTCGATTTACGTAACATTTTTCAAGACTATATGTTAGTTTTATTCATTACTTAGACCTGAAAAGGTGTTTTTTGGAAATGCGCGGTTAGTCTAGGATCGATCCTCATCGGCGGGTATACAAAAAGACCATGGTATGTGATATCATGTCTATGGGATGATACATATAAACAATCCCTTGCTAAAAAAAAATGTAGCGGGTTTCCAAGGCGCGTGTGCAGGGATTTCAGTGGGGCTGGCGTTATAGACTGTGTTAAGCGAAGTTTATATGGGGCCATGCTCCCCCAAAAAATACATTTCCAATTTTTTTTAAGCTTGGGCAAGTATGGGTTTTGACCTCCAATACCCTCCCCCTGCACATAAATCCGATTCTTCTCTAAGATTATATGTCAAAATTACCAAATGTTAGACATCCAACAGCAGATGGAAGGAAGGATAGGATATGTTTTATTTAACGACGAACTCAACACATTTTATTTACGGTTGTATGGGGTCGGATGATTATTAAATCAATATGCTTTATCTATGATGTCGTTAAACAATTAACAATATTAATATATTAAAGGTACGTGGCCCTGTTACAATATTGTGATATTTCTATCTAAACTTAGTTTGTTCATTAATATATTAAAGGCATGTGGTCCTATTACAATTGTATGATATTTCTATCAAAACTTAGTTTGTTAATTAATATATTAAAGGTACGTGGCCCTGTTACAATAGTGTGATAATTCTATCTAAACTTAATTTGTTAATTAATGTATTCTAATGGTGTACTATTTAATATAAACTTAGTTTGTTAATTATTATTTTAATGTAACGTGTAAACACTGTTTGATATTTCTATCTAAAACTTGGTTTGTTAATTAATATATTAAAGTTGATTTTTCCAAGATTATATGTTGATTTTACCAAGACTAAAGTTGATTTTACCAAGATTAAAGTTGATTTTTCCAACATTAAAGTTGATTTTTCCAACATTAAAGTTGATTTTTCCAAGTTCAAATATTGGAAAATAGAATTATGTTATTGTGTGTGATGGCACTAATACGCTTCCGTAGGGTGGAAAACTGTTTGGGACTGGAAAAAAGAGTCTTCTGACAAAGGTCGACCCAATAACTAATTGCACCTCAGCAGAACTCTCTACAACTGATCCCCAGAGCTCTCTACAACTGACAGTTGAATTTCGAGAGCTCTCTACCACTGATCACCAGATCTCTCTACCACTGATCCCCAGAGCTCTCTACAACTGATCCCCAGAGCTCTCTACAACTGAACATCAGAGCTCTCTACAACTGATCATCAGAGCTCTCTACAACTGATCATCAGAGCTCTCTACCACTGATCATCAGAACTCTCTACCACTGATCCCCAGATCTCTCTACCACTGATCATCAGAGCTCTCTACAACTGATCATCAGAACTCTCTACCACTGATCCCCAGATCTCTCTACCACTGATCATCAGAGCTCTCTACAACTGATCATCAGAGCTCTCTACCACTGATCATCAGATCTCTCTACCACTGATCATCAGAGCTCTCTACCACTGATCATCAGAGCTCTCTACCACTGATCATCAGAGCTCTCTACCATTGATCCCCAGAGCTCTCTACCACTGATCCCTAGAGCTCTCTACCACTGATACCCAGAGCTCTCTACAACTGATCATCAGAGCTCTCTACCACTGATCCCCAGAGCTCTCTACCAATGATCCCCAGAGCTCTCTACCACTGATCCCCAGAGCTCTCTACCACTGATCCCCAGAGCTCTCTACCACTGATACCCAGAGCTCTCTACAACTGATCATCAGAGCTCTCTACCACTGATACCCAGATCTCTTTACCACTGATCATCAGAGCTCTCTACCACTGATCATCAGAGCTCTCTACCATTGATCATCAGAGCTCTCTACCACTGATCATCAGAGCTGTCTACAACTGATCATCAGAGCTCTCTACAACTGATCATCAGAGCTGTCTACAACTGATCATCAGAGCTCTCTACAACTGATCATCAGAGCTCTCTACAACTGATCATCAGAGCTCTCTACAACTGATCATCAGAGCTCTCTACAACTGATCATCAGAGCTCTCTACAACTGATCATCAGAGCTCTCTACAACTGATCATCAGAGCTCTCTACCACTGATCATCAGAGCTCTCTACCACTGATCCCTAGAGTTCTCTACAACTAATCCCTAGAGCTCTCTACCACTGATCCCCAAAGTTCTCTACCACTGATCCCTAGAGCTCTCTACAACTCATCCCCAGAGCTCTCTACCACTGATCCCCAGAGCTCTCTACCACTGATCATCAGAACTCTCTACCACTGATCCCTATAGCTCTCTACAACTGATCCCCAAAGTTCTCTACCACTGATCATCAGAAGTCTCTACCACTGATCTCCAGGGCTCTCTACAACTGATCCCCAGAGCTCTCTACCACTGATCCCCAGAGCTCTCTACAACTGATCCCCAGAACTCTCTACCACTGATCCCCAGAACTCTCTACCACTGACCTCCAGAACTCTCTACCACTGACCCACAGAGCTTTCTACCACTGATCTCTAAAACCCTCTACCAATGATCTCCAGAACTCTCTACTACTGATCTCCAGAACTCTCTACCACTGATCTCCAGAACTCTCTACCACTGATCCACAAAGCTCTCTACCACTGATCTCCATAAATCTCTACTACTGATCTCCAGAACTCTCTATCACTGATCCCCAGAACTCTCTACCACTGATCTCCAGAACTCGCTACCACTGATCAGCAGAACTCTCTACCACTGATCCCTAGAACTCTCTACCACTGATCCTCAGAACTCTCTACCACTGATCCCCAGAACTCTATAACCACTGATTTCCAGAACGCTCTACCACTGATCAGCAGAACTCTCTACCACTGATCCCTAGAACTCTCTACCACTGATCCCCAGAACTCTCTACCACTGATCCCCATAGCTCTCTACCACTGATTAGCAGATCTCTCTACCACTGATCCGCAGATCTCTCTACCACTGATCCCCAGATATCTCTACCACTGATCCCCAGAGCTCTTCACCACCGATCCCCAGAGCTCTCTACCACTGAACTCCTTAGCTCGCAAGATTCAATTTAGACATAAAATGTGCATTAGAAAGCAAAGAGGAATAATAACAGTAAAAGTCCGTGGGGTTGGCAGACAGGCGCTGGGTACAACTAATACATGTAGCTCGTGCCAACTCCTGTAAAGTTAAAGGACAGATGTTTGTGTCGACTTAATGGAAATAGAAACACTTCACAAAGAGGCGCTCAAGAACGCAAACGACCTAATCGAGCCAGGTGTTTTGCTTGTAAACTAACGCCAGGTGAGGAATTTCTCCACTATCTTCCCATAGGCCTACGCTTTCTGTGCTTTCAAAGTTCGGCGGCGGAAACAGATCTGTGAAGGAAACTGCGGGGAGCTGGCAGACAAAACACTGAAACCTGTCGATCTCGCTGTTCGGGTGTTACAGCGTGTTTCCAGTCACACCTCTCAAGCAATGGGGTTCATCTTTTAGTAATGAGTTATGGATATTTCTTAAATCGAATAAAGCCATAATGCAAGTTATATAGGTTGTTAGGCAACTAGTACCGCAAGACATATCATTAACGTTTACCATTATTATTTTCAAAAAAAGTTAAAGATTTTATTATTAGTTCAAATCCTTAGCCTAATATTGAGTTGCAATGTAATTAAACTTTTTTTTATATTGCCACATTTCTTTGTAGCATGTTGTCATATTCAATTTTTTCTGATGTCAGTTTCATATGGCGTTAAGTGCAGATGCAAGTGTATCTTTTGAAATCATGGACGGAAAGAAGGAAGGAAATGTTTTATTTAACGATGCACTCAGCACATTTTATTTACGGTTATATGGCGTCGGATATATGGTTAAGGACCACACAGGAAGGAAGGAAATGTTTTATTTAACGACGCACTCAACACATTTTATTTACGGTTATATGGCGTCGGATATATGGTTAAGGACCACACAGATATTGAGAGAGGAAACCCGCTGTCACCACTTCATAGGCTACTCTTTTTGATCAGCAGCAAGGGATCTTTTATATGCACCATCCCATAGACATGATAGTACATACCACGGCCTTTGTTACACCAGTTGTGGTGCACTGGCTGGAACGAGAAATAGCCCAATGGGTCCATCGACGGGAATCGATCTTAGATTGATCGCGCATCAGGTGAGCGCTGTACCACTGAGTTACGTCCCGCTCTTGTATATGGTACATGTAATGTTCCAAAGTACTCATTTCGTTTGGCGGTATACACTGCTGTTTTCAATTTAAACGTGTGCGTTATTGTGCGGCTCTGAGGTAGTAGATATTTGGATTGGAGCTCTACAAATTAACTGAAATACGAACCATTTATCGATAGTCGGACTTACTGAGTGGGGAAAAAAATGCACCAACTAATTATATTCACATATTGGAAGCGAGCACTAAACGTTGCGAGTGATTGTTTGTAAAGTAGAAGGCTATGAATGACATACAGCAATAAGATGGGGCGATAAATCACAGAGGTATCCCCCTCTGTCATCTGGTATTAATTTTCCTTGATAATACCGGGATGTATGAGCTTGGCCTTTCGCCTCCGTTCGCTTGTATTTGCATTAAATCAGCACGGAACAAACAAAACATATGTTTTTATCCAGGAAACGGGCGAACTCTCGCAGCAATGTCCTCACACCAATTAAAGATTTATCTTGTGTTTTTATGAACAGCAGCCGACGTGCCTGCGCCGATATCGACTGGCCACAAAGGAATGGTTTCCGCGAGTGCTAAGTGGGTGGCTCTGGGACTGTAAGAATCCATTTTAAACGAAGATTAATATTTGCCATGTGACTGTTGATGTTATTGTATCATATCTTCCGAAAATTAATTTGTTTTTACAATCCTAACTTCAAAGACAAGAGTCTGAAATGTTGATGGTTGGGGCAATTAAATAGAGAAAGACTATCTTATACTTTATATTGATAGAGGTTTTTGTTTATGTACGCGCGTTCTTCAGAGTGATGCGCATTTGCAATTATAGTGGCTAGATTTAGCCAAGGAGACTGGTTTGATAGAGATCCGATTCGCTGACACTCTGGAGCCGGCTGAACGCCGGGCGCTTCACCGATCAAGTTGGTCTGCACAATAATCCGAAAAGTCTCCGAACTAGAATTCGTATTAAAGGCTGAGGTAATGCTCTTTGAACTACTGACATGCAGGTAACACGTGTATACGATTATGTATAAGATTATGTATAAGATTATAATCGGTTAAGGTCGGTACTAGCTTTCTATATCGGAGCACATTGTAATGCAAGTGGTCTGAACGTACATACATACATACATACGCATACATACATACATATATATATATATATATATATATATATATATATATATATATATATATATATATATATATATATATATATATATATATATATATATATTATATATATATTAAATAATTCCAGACTTCAGTAGTTCTTCATCGTTTTACTGAAGTCTGGAATATTTATATTACTGCTCCTGACAAGATGAGCGCTCTTTGTAAAACCATCATCAAAGTTAAATATATATATATATATATATATATATATATATATATATTAGGAAATAAAATACAAAAACAAACAAACAAAGAACCCCTTCCCCAAAACCCACTGGATATACAGACACTAATATTCTAAAATAACAAATCTAAGTAATATGTAATTTTATTTGTTAAAAAGGTCTGTTACTCAGAATCATCTTAACAGTGGCAGCAGATTCACGAATTTATGTTAGAGGAATAACAAGCTATTGACTGTTCAAAATGATTGACTTGTTTATTCTAATATAATTTCAAACCTAAAAAAAAAAAACATCTTTTCAAAATGTCTTGATTAATGGATTTACAGCGAGTCGAGGGGGACGTTATATACTCAAACAGGATGAATAGTGACTTCCAGACAATAGATTGTTAAAATAGTATCACGTATTACTACTCAAATTATAATAGTGATATACGACTATTATATCTATATAGTCAAACGTGCCTATGCGACCACGAGTTACTACTCAAATCATAATAGTAATATAGACATATATAGATATAGATATATATATATATATATAGATATATATATATATATATATATATATATATATATAAACCTGTCTATGCGACCACCTGCATTCAACGGCCACCTGTATTCAGCAGCCGCATGTATTAAGTGAACAATTTGTATTCCCAAACGATTTTCATCTTTAATGTCTGTGTTAAACGGCCATTAATTAACAGTACAAACAATTTAAAACAAACATTTTAAAAGAATGATAAAATGGAAATCCGTATTAAGACTGGTTTGAATATAGTTGTAAAGAAATACACTATAAAGTTTCTAATAACACATTTCATTTGACAGTGTCTTTGTTTTGCTTGTAAAAGTTGTACATGACAACCGTTACGAAAACAATCATTGGAACGTACTTCAGCCTAGCTGAGCTGTTAGCTTCCTGACGTGGCCAGTGTAGAACACTTTGACAGTTTTCTCAGGCCGTCAAACGACAGCATATCAGGAATTATTGTACAATGGGTATTTACAGTGACAAGATGACAACAGGAATTATTCATAGAATATATACAAACATAATTCAAAATAGCCATATAAACATTTTAAAATGAAGACATATGGTGACAAGACAATCACATATGTCTATCTATGGTTTACTGAATTTACTTGTAATTTCAGAAATGAATTTTCACATTTTACGAAGTGTGCTTATGCTATTACAATTAAACAGTTCTTTGAATTTAAATGTTCTAGGTTTTTTTTATAATAATATGGCTGTATAAGCCTTTTGCGTGTGTTCATAAAATAATTACATTTAAATAAGTAGTGATATTCATCTCAAATATCATTTTCGTCACACAATGTACATAATCTGTTTTTGACGGAGGCCCTGTTTCTATAGGTGAATAGTGATTACATGTTCTGAATTTCAGAAGGATGGTCCACAATTTTTCGAGTAATTTAATAAAGTATTTTTCAAAATTTAAAGTTTGTTTTAAAATAAAATATGTTTTGCCTTTGGATGTAGACTCGATGTTGTTATGCCATGTTTGTAAGTACTGGTCTAATTGCCTTCGTTAACATGCTCAGTTTGTATTTTTATGGATGGGAGATTTTTCGACATGGACATGCCTAGGTTGTTTAACAAGCGTATTAAGTTTTCCAGCTAAGTTATAGCTGTGACCGTTTGAAGTAGAGTCTTTTATCCTATAATTAAGAAGTAAATGAGATTTTTGTGGATTTACGTGCACAGAATCCTATAATTCTTTGATCAATAATTAGCTTTAGCGGCTTTCTACCAAGTTCCCCATATAACAAAAATAGGCGTACCTATCCAGAAGATTTCCATTTTTCAACTGTTTTATTGCATTTTTAATTAGCCTTTCATCAATCTGTTTATCTAGAGCCTCATTATCTAATGAATGAAAGAGACCACGTTTCTGAACATCACTGAATACATTTCATGCACTACAACCCATGACGTCACGAACTATCTTCAGCTTACTAAGACGATCTTTGTCATAATGAAGGAAGGAAGGAAATTTTTATTTAACTACGCACTCAAAACATTTTATTTACGGTTATATGGCGTCAGATTACACAGATATTGAGATAGGAAACGCGCTGTCGCCACTTCATGGGCTACTCTTGTCGATTAGAAGCAAGGGATATTTCATATGCACCATCCCATAGACAGGATAGCACATATCACGGCCTTTGATGTGCCAGTCGCGGTGCACTGCCTGGAGTGACAAATAGTTAAATGGGCCTACTGACGGGGATCGATCCCAAACCGACCGCGCATCAAGCGAGCGCTTTACCAATGGGCTACGTCTCGCCCCCTTGTCATAATTATGTTTGTGGGTTTTTTTAAATACAGTCCAGTCATTATATTAATTATATTTAGTAATATTATATTTAAGACCCTGGTAAGAAAATAAAAAACATGTATGTAGACTTGTATTACTGTGTATTCCAATCATTCTGCCAAATGGACACAATAACTATATTGTATAATGATATATTTAAGATTCTGACAAGAAACAAAACATAATCCAGACATAGACTTGGCAACGATAATATACTCCACTTGTTCACTGGAAATCTAGCAAAAAAGCACCTGTTAACGCAAACCGGTACACAGATAATAAGGCATCCATTTAAACAACTTACATTAATCCCTATTAAATCTTTGTCTGCAGACATTAACAGAATATTTTTCTTATCTAGACAAATACATCACCAACCCGCCTCATCTGGCAACTATTGCCATTCCAGGAGACCCGGCACGTGCTTGCACGCGCCCCCAATTATTTACGAATCACTCGAGCCAAATATTTATACTGCAAACGTGGAGTATTTACGAAACTCAAACAGACATATTGTAATTAAATGTTCGTGGCGCGCCGCCCAGTTAAAGTAGAAAATAAGATCGGAAATGGACTTTGAATAGTTTCCGTATCGAGGCTGGAGTTTACAACTGTGGAAACAAACCTCAGCAGCTGACAGGTCTGATAGGATAAACACCTTATCGTAAGTTCACCCCGGGGAGCACATTTCGTAATAAGTCATAAAGCAATAACACCACTGGTAATAGTGTGCTAAACGGGCGACGAGATTAAACAAGAACGTCGTAAGCTGGATGCTGCTGAAGAATGCTGGTGTACGAAATGAATAATTGGCTGTAAAGTAGTTTTACTAAACATTTCACATCGCCGTGCTGAGTCAGGCCCGTAGGAACCGGGACGAGATGGGCGGGGGATATCTGCCCGCAACCCACCCACCCCACCCCCACTCCCACCCCCACTCGACAACGAAAACGTACCTTTTTTTTTGTCCTCCTCTATAAAGATAAAGATAAAGAAAAAAAAGACTTTTTCTCCTTCACTAGAGATCGTCCCCACACACACACACACACACACACACACACACACACACACACACACACACACACACACACACACCAGGTGTGGTTAATACGGGCCTACTAGTGTGAAATATCTGAGGTGACAGTTCATACAGCACGAGGACAGAGTAATAGGGGTTCTCCTGACTAATAATAAGACATTTTTAAACCTACACACCGGCCTCGGTGGCGTAGTGGTTAAACCATTGAACTCCAGGTCGGTACCGGCTCCAACCCAGAGCGAGTTCTTAAGGACTCAATGGTTAGGTGTAAGACCACCGCACCCTCTTCTCTCTCACTAATCACTGACCAACTAACAACTAACCCACTGTCCTGGACAGACCGTCCAGATAGCTGAGGTGTGTGTGCCCAGGAGAGCGTGCTTGAACCTCAATTGGATATAAGCACGACAATAAGTTGAACTGAAATGAACGCTACACATGGTAGACTACGTGTTTAATACTTCGTGTGGCCACAGCTTGCTCTCCTTGCCTGCCTCCCCTCTCCTCCGCTAGATCCCTCGTTCTCAATGATTCGTTTTGTTTACCTTCACCAGTAAGAGAATCGCCCAATATCAGTTACGAAGATAACAGCTACACACGGATTTAGTCCATTTGCTTTAAACGGTTTTGGCGCTAATATTAGAGAGGTTTGGCAACCACACTGTTGCTGGTACTCTTACTGTTACTGTTACTGTTGCTGTTACCATTGCCGTTGCCGTTACTGTTACTGTTACAGTTACGGATAGTGATAGGCGGTCACCAGTTTGAGTGTAGCTGGTGACGTCGCAGCAATTTTCTTCCATTTCTTCACGATTAAAAAGCCTGTTACGCGCAATAAATAATATTAAATAAATAACACGTTTGAGAATGTCGCATTTTTAAGTCACTAGCCGTGCCGATCTGGAAAACTAGCTAAACGATTAGTACTGTTACCGAATCATATATTGTTGGGTCGACTTTACAAGACAAGACAAGACAAGACACGACAAGACAAGCATGTGTTACTATCAGGCCGTATTCTACGGCATATAAGGACATGTGTTCAATGGTAAGACACGGTTTACAGGAGCAAAAATAGTATAAGTATAATATTGGTAGCAGTACAGATATAATACAATTACGAAAATGAGTAAACATGATATTTTATCAATAGTATATAAATATAGCTTATCATGTAGTAATAAATACGTTATATGTGTGCTGCATAGAGAGTTTGGGGTGGGAGTGTACGAAACATATTGATAACATGCATGAAATCATTTCGAGACCTTAATTATACACGGTAATAGAAGTGAGAAACATACAATGTTCAAAACAATGTTTGGTGTTTTTCCTGTAATTTTGTTGTTGATGATATTTGGCTATGCATGATTTTAACATTAGAGTTGAACTGAATGCATATGTCTTTGTTTAAAACATGCCAGTAAGTTGGATGTAGTACTGTTTGTCATTTTAACAGGGTGCCCAGACTGTGTATA
>NC_054700.1:27791182-28011182 GCF_016097555.1 Gigantopelta aegis
CGAGTCAGAATCAGTCGGAAAAGATACATGAATAATTGTTCACCAAAATCAAAAGTATTTCTCTTAGTTCTCACTTCAATTAAATGGACATTCATTATGCTCATAATAATAATAATAAGTTGCACGTAATGTAGGCCTATTTATTAACATCTGAAATAGGTTTCAAAAATGACGTGATTGATTGATTGATTGATTGATTGATTGACTGATTAATTGATTGATATGTATACCTATTTATTAACATCTCCAATCGTTTTTAGAAAATAACGTGAAGACGTAGACAGGTCTGTTCTTACAAATGTCTTCCATGCAATGTTAAAGGTAGTCTGCCGTGTACACCAAGTTAACCTTCATTTAAATAGCGCGGTAGCTGTGCGCGTTTTAAGTTTCCCCCAACTGAGCGGAAAATATTGTTCTTGACAACGTTAATTCCAGGAACGATGTTGCGCTGCACCCAGTACCGGGCCAGTAATTTGTAGGATATGAGAGAACAGCTTTTGAAGACGCGCGTTCTGCGATTTGCAACAAGATAACATAATGAATAAAATATGTCAGAGCATTTCAGCAATATACAGGTTTCATTTAAAGGGTCATGGGCACGGAGCCTCTGTAAAAAAAGTTAAAGTGTGTTTTGTTTAACGACACCACTAGAGCACATTGATTAATTAATTATCGGCTATTGGATGTCAGACATCTGGT
Source organism: Gigantopelta aegis (assembly GCF_016097555.1). Taxonomy (NCBI): domain Eukaryota; kingdom Metazoa; phylum Mollusca; class Gastropoda; order Neomphalida; family Peltospiridae; genus Gigantopelta; species Gigantopelta aegis. The sequence continues at coordinate 27,791,882 of NC_054700.1, forward strand.
AATTATGACTCGTAGTCATCAGACGAAACCAGCTTCATGTTTCCAATAGCAGCTAGGGCTTTTCTTTAAAGTGCCATCTCATTAAAAGTATGAGTTTAATTTTATTTTTTTCATCTGAAATTTCCGTATTAAATCGTATCTCAACGTTTTAATAGCAAAATACTGACATGACCAGGAGTAAAAAAAAATCCCCGTGGTTAATTTATTACAAGATAGTAAGCATTTTCTGACAGACAGACAGACATATAGTCTCATAAAGTTTCAACATTTACGTATAACCAACATAAATGCGTTATGAGAAACTGTGTTATGTTGTTCACCGACAATGTTTACAACTTGAGGAATCAAAACTAAAACAGGCCAGTTTTAGAAGTAATCAGGTTCAGTTAAATATGTATAAACGTTTGTCAAACATTATGTTTTTTCCTGCTTTCTTTTTATAGATTTTATTTCACAATATTTTAAATACATTTATCTTTAATATTAATTGAAAACACATGTTATTACATAAACAACAAAAGGATTAGGCACATGTTTGCCAACTTACTAGGCCCTCTTCAATCTATATATAATATAATTCTAATGACGATAATTACATAATTATAATATTATAGCAATGTATACATATATGTACATATTTAATTTATATACAAATGTAAATCGATAATCAAAATTGAGGAAAATTTAATATTATATAGGATTTTGAAAGAAACTGGAGATAGAGGAAAAGAAGCATAGATAGTATAATTATATGTTCAGAGAAACAATTCGACTCTTTTTAAACAAAATGATGTGTTTGTTTAATAAAGTTTTGGACACAATTTATATATATATATATATTATTGAGATGACTTAAAGGGACATTCCTGAGTTTGCTCCATTGTACGATGTTTCCGACTAATAAAATATTTAGACGATTAAACTTACATATTAAATATATTTTCTTGTTTAGAATATCAGTGTCTGTATATGCAATGTGTTTCTGGGCGTCTTAATATTTGTAAGAAGCCCAAACTGGATTTTGTCTTCAAATAATTTCGTACGTACGAAAAAAATATGTTGTAGGAAATAAAATAAAATTTAACCTAATACAAATATTAGAACGATCAGAAACGCGTTTAACATACAGACACTAATATTTTATGCAGAAAAATATATTTGATATGTAATTACAAACGTTAAAAAGTCTGTTAGTCGATAACATCTTAAAAATTGCAGCAAACTCAGGAATGTCCCTTTAAGGTATTTTGTCCATTAAAAAGCAGCTGCTAATTTATTGCTTGTACATGTTGTAACGAGTTACAAAGGACCTGCCCCTGTTGCTTATTTGTAATATTAATACACTTGTCGCATTATTGAGCTCAGCTGCACTCAGCGTGTCCCATACAGAGACGTGATTAAATTCGATCACCTATTGATACCTTACAAAGCGAGTAGGAAATCCGCTGATAAAATGTATATGGGTTATTGTGCTTATTGTGAGGCCGGTCCGTTGACAGGAAGTGTACAGTTAAGTTCACAAACATTGCACGTGTTTAATAACAAGTTCAGTTATATGACTCGTCAGCTCACTGACGCAATTTATACTTTGGAAAACCAAACAGGTGACCAATATTACTGACTGGAACGAAACAACCCACTGATAGCGAAATAGTAGTACATGTATAAAACATAGACCATTATTATAAAACACAAAGTTTTATGACCATTTATTGTAGTAGTAGTAGTAGTAATAATAATAATAATAATAATAATAATAATAATAACAATAATGATGATGATAATCATAATCATAATGATGATGATGATGATGATGTCAATGACGACGACGATGATGACGACAACGATCGTGATATTATTCTTGTTTTTCCTTCTGCTTTGTTTACTGTAAGCGACCTCAAGTCGTGATAAAATTCTTAAGTACTGTAGAGCTTTCTGGAAAGTGGTTTAAAGATGCCGCACGTGCCACGCTATTGATTGGCTATCATTGCAGACACGTGCTGTGCGGATCAAAGACAGACGCGCGCTGGTGGTATCGCAACTGAGTTTTCAATTCATTGCAGCTGTCACCTGACGACATTTTAAACTAAGCTGTAACAGTTTGATATCGAACATAATGTTATTGTGACACTTCGTCGAGAGAAATCTAAAGAGGAAACTCGTTGCTGTCATATAGGTAGCCCGAGTACTCTGACTGTAAGAGAGCTAGACGGACATTTGGACATAAATACGCTTTCATTACAGTCAGAGACCAAGCTATGTATTTTTTTGGAAATTCCCGACAACCAAAAAGTGACCGTCTAGCTCTCTTACAGTCAGAGTACTCGGGCTATCATATAGGCTACACCTACAGAGTAAGCAGTGAGCGATTTTATATTATATACATTATTAAAAAGTAAAGTTTGTTTTGTTTAACGACACCACTAGAGCCCATTTATATATTAATCATCGGCTATTGGATGTCAAACATTTGTTAATTCTGACTCGTAGTCAATGGAGGTAACCCGCTACATTTTTTTAATGCAGCAAGGGATCTTTTATATGCATTTTCCCACAGACAGGAAAGCACATGCCACGGCATTTGACCAGTTGTGGTGCACTGGCTGGAACGAGAAAAACTCAATCATTTGAACGGATCCACTGAGATGGTTCGATCCTGCGACGGAAGCACCTCAAGCGAGCGCTCAACCGACTGAGCTAAATCTCGCCCATAATATATGCATTATAAGAGATATCCATGTTGTGGTATTATTCGGAACCTATCTGCAAATGGCGGAAAAATATGGAAACAAATGTTGTAGATATTCTTTAAAAAGAGGTAGCAGCTCATGATTTTGGTCGGCCTATCCTATATGCTTATATTCAGAATGTTGTTTCATCGTACCTGTGCACAGCTAACATATCTCTAAAGCCCTGTCGTCAGGATCATACATTTGTCCAAAACTATTGTTGGACACGCCACGACAAAATTATGTCCCCACTTGTTAACGTTTGTATAACTGTCTACACGATGCAACATTCTTGGATTTTTGTCCACATTTGTTGCAGGCTTTTGACGTTTGTTTAGAATTTAAAAAAACAAAATTAATATTGTGGCAAAAAAGGAAATTGGAGGGAAAATATGATGTACTGTGGTGTAGCGTGGGCGGGTCCACCGGGGCGGTTGCTCTTAGCGCAAAATTCTGGACTGGTGGAAGGGACTCGGGGGAGTGCTAACGGTCCACTGGTTAGGAGGCGCAATACTTGCCTTGCCCCCGGGTGCTGGCAACCCACGCTACGCCACTGATCACGTAAAGCTTCTTATTTTACTTTGATAAATATATAATTGACTGTTCAAATTAATTATAATTTTGGTACACTTAAGCATGGCAGTTTATTTAAATAGACGATTTTCATCAGGGTTACCAACCAGTTAACATGAATGAACCGTGTCTAGGGAGCACTGTATGTTGGAAATGGCAATGTGTATACATTTGACAATAGCAATTAACCGTTATTAACAGGCCTCGGTGATGTCGTGGTTAGGCCATCGGGCATAAGGCTGGTAGGTACAGGATTTGCAGCCCGGTACCGGCTCCCAACCGAGTTTTAAAGGCATACTGTCACGGATTTAAGGACCTTATTTCTCTAAAAATGGATAATAAAGAAAAAATTACATTAATTGTTGAAAACCAAATCTAACTATCGCATCACCTTAACTGAACCATGATGGAGTGAAATCCATGTCAACCCTTCTCGGCAATTTTAGTTTTTGAATGATGGACTATTGCCATAATTCAATTATTTTTTACAAAATGGCATTAATAAATGGAGTATGGTGGTTATGAAGATGGTTGAATAAAGTACATTTAGGGACAAATCAAATTATTTTTGTTCAGGTAATACTTTGTTAGACCATTAAATGGGTCAGTGGTCTGTGACATTATGCCTTTAACGACTCATTCGGTAGGAGTAAGACCACTACACCCACTTCTCTCTTATTAACCACTAACAGCTAACCCTCTGTCCTGGACAGACAGCCCGGATAGTTGAGGTATGTGCCCAGGACAACGTGCATGAACCTTAATTGGATATAAGCACGAAAATAAGTTAAAATGAAATGAAACAAAATGAAAATGGAGCATTTAAAAAAAAAAAAATTGAAACAAACGAACAAAACCACTAGTAGGAAGAGAACTCTGTTTACGTACCCATATCCCGAGGGATCAGGCACGCCCACCCCGGATTTAGTCTCTGACATCACCAGTGACTAATTCCGGGGCATACAAAAAAAAAAACTGGTAGAAAACCCTGATCATTACCACCACCTCCTTTCCCAGCTATAGCTACTTTTCTCTTTTGTCTTTGTACTGAAACGTTATAAAGACAGATCATTTGGTCATAAAGGTTAATCACTTTTATTACTTGGTGGTGATACCGTGCTTTCTCTTCTTGTGTTGATAATACTGCCATTGTGGATATATTTGGTCAAATGGCACACCTAAAGAATCTGATTGGTTATAAGTGAAGACAAGCTGCAACATTTGTCCAAAAACCGGCCTCGGTGGTGTCGTGGTTAAGCCATCGGACATAAGACTGGTAGGTACTGGGTTCGCAATCCGGTACCGGCTTCCACCCAGAACGAGTTTAACGACTCGATGGATAGGTGTAAGACCACTACACCCTCTTTTCTCTCACTAACAACTAACAACTAACCCACTGTCCTGGACAGACAGCCCAAATAGCTGACGTGTGTGTCCATGACAGCGTGCTTGAACCTTAATTGGATATAAGCACGAAAATAAGTTGAAATGAAAATGAAATGTCCAAAACATGAAGTATGCAGCTAAATCTTGCAACATGTTGCAGGTTATCCCGCCGTGTTCATCTTTGTTGTAAAAGTGGTCAACACTGCCATACATTTGTGGCGCAACAAGTTAGGATTTTTGTGGCGCAACAAATGGGGACATTTGTCTCGGCTTGTCCAACAATGTTTTTGGATAAATGTATGATCGTGTAGACAGACATTTAGGCTTGCAATGTTTGTAAAAACATTTAATTTTAATTTAAAAATATATATATATTCCAATTTTATTTTCGTTCTTATATCCAACTGAAATTCAAGTACGCTGTCCTGGGCACGCACCTCAACTATCTAGGTTAATCTTTAGTGGTCTGCGAGAGAGAAGCCAGTATAATGGCCTTTCTCCTTAGGTCAGGTCAGGTCATAGGGCTTTACGTGCACATTCAGAGCAAGCTGTTGTAGCGCACGCCTGTCCTGGGCGCAAGAGCCGGCCTTTCTCCTTCCCTTTTAAACCTTTTAATACCGTGGCAAGTATCTGTTCGTGTTCCTTAGAAATGATCCTTTAGGAAAGAACAACCGAAAATGCATTGATTTATACTTTATAGACCAGCTAAGGGCAGGACGTAGCCCAAGGATTAAGCGCTCGCCGTCGGTGGACCCATATGGCTATTTCTCGTTCCAGCCAGTGCAACACGACTAGTATATTAAAGGCCGTGGTATGCGTTATCCTGTCTGTGGGATGGTGCATATAAAATACCCCTTGCTACTAATGGAAAAATGTAGTGGGTTCCTCTCTAAGACTACATGTAAAAACAAATACCAGATGTTTGACCTTCAATAGCTTGCTAGGCCAAATAATGTTCACTTGTAGGCCACATGAACTCTGCACCTTCATGTAACAGCTAAATTTAATTATTTCATTTTTAAAGCCGTGTCATTTTGTTTTCAGGATGAAAAGAATCAAATCATCAAGATCAGCGTCTGGCTACGTCAGGTAAGAGTCTAAATACACAGCTCCTTGATTCAGCGTCAGGTGAGAGTCTAAATACACAGCTCCTTGATTCAGCGTCTGATTCAGCGTAGGAGTCTAAATACACAGCTCCTTGATTCAGCGTCTGGTAGGAGTCTAAATACACAGCTCCTTGATTCAGCGTCTGGTAGGAGTCTAAATACACAGCTCCTTGATTCAGCGTCAGGTAAGAGCCTAAATACACAGCTCCTGATTCAGCGTCTGGTAGGAGTCTAAATACACAGCTCCTTGATTCAGCGTCTGGTAGGAGTCTAAATACACAGCTCCTTGATTCAGCGTCTGGTAGGAGTCTAAATATACAGCTCCTTGATTCAGCGTCTGGTAGGAGTCTAAATACACAGCTCCTTGATTCAGCGTCTGGTAGGAGTCTAAATACACAGCTCCTTGATTCAGCGTCTGGTAGGAGTCTAAATACACAGCTCCTTGATTCACACAAAGGATATCGTGTCACTTTCCGTCTTTGACAAAAACGTTAAACAAAATATATAATTACAATGTGCCGAATTTACAGACTGTTTATGTCTCACACCCGCGTTTAATAAAAACAGGCTTCATACATTCCACCCAACGTGTTTAATTAAACTTCAATTTCTCATTGTAACTGCAATAACTGCTTTACTTTCTTCAATTCAATGCCAAATGGGCTGGCAATTCAATAATCATTATTTTTGTTTCGTTTTTGCTTTTTTAATGTATATTATTTTCAAAGATAGTGAGTGTTCATGAATATATATATATATATATATATATATATATATATATATATATATATATATATATATATATATATATATATATATACGAAATTGGTCAATTTCCCTCCATTTTCTAAATTCGTATAATTATATAATGATATGTGTTTAATATAGGAATCTCTGAAGAAATGTGAGTTTTATGTTAGCAAATTAGCATGTCTCGTCTGATAACACCTACTACTTGTTAGGCTGAAAGAAATCTATTTTAAAATAATAATAATAATAAACAATAGCGCTTGTGAAAAAGTTTATTTATGACATTCAACTTTCCTGTTTAGATTATTACACTATGTGCCGACACATACGCGGGCGAGACACGGGGCGGGGGGGGGGGGGGGGGAATCAGGGGGCAATTGCCCCCCCCCCCCCCCAATGCTGTAGCAAAACCTCAAATTCGGGCAAAGATTATACAGATATTCGGGCAAATTGTGCTAACCCGAGACCTTTTTACAATGTATTTCCATCATTCTAACCTCAAAATTAGTTGTAATCCATGGTACTAATTATAATATGAATATACCTTATTATGCAGATTCGGAAATTTTGGTGTAATTCGGGCTTAAAAGCCAGCCTGCACACACACACACACACACACACACACACACACACACACACACACACACACACACACCAACAAAAACGGGAGACCGTACGCCTGACAAAAATGATGGTCTCGCCCAAATATGTACTGTTGACAGCCTAAAGGTCAATTCATACTTCGATTACCGACCTCATGCGAAACTGAAATTACATTTTTTATTAAGTAAACTAAAAAGATTTGAACGAAATTTAAATATGAACTGTCTTCAAATCATACTGATTTGACTGAAAAATGAAGATTAGGTTTGAACAGAAGAATAACCGGGCGAGTCAACTATTCGTCAACAAGAGTCGGCGATGAAAGTGTAAATGTAGCTTAAGACGTGGTTCCAGCATGCTTGATCGTACGACTCGCAACAACGAAACCGAGTCAAGTACTTGATGGAATAGTCTCACTTGTATTGCTCAATTAAATGAAATACGTCTGCCTTTAGTAGACGGATGTGAGAAATTACTAGAACCTATACATCACTAATCATTCAACATTACTGTCATCCAATCCGTTATCGTCAGTTGCAGAAAGTCTTAACTCCTGTCGCCCCAGATAAGACTTGTTGTTAATACACGGATAAGTGATAATAACTTGTAATGACCGTGTCTGTGCATCGTGTAGTTTGCTCTTTCTTATTAAACACCCGCAGCAGAGAACACGGTGGTAGATTTATGGTATCACATGGCTTAATCACACGATTGACGTCTCCATGGTGATGACCCAGACGCCATAACCACATCGACAAATGAAATGAACACAAATAAAACCGATTGTTCTGTGAGGTATAAGGTAACTATGTAGATGCAAATGCTCCGTAAATACGTTATAGTTTGCACAAAAATACGTTTAGTTTTCCTTAAAACTCGTTGCGGGTTTTTCTTTCTTCTTGTTTTTGTTGATATTGTTGTTTTAGGTTGTTATTGTTGTTTTGGGTTGTTGTTGTGTGGGGGTTTTGGGGTTGTTGGTTTTTTATGTGTAACCCCCCCCCCCCCCCCCCCCCCCCCACACACACACACCAAAAAAAAAGTTACCGGTACACCATTTATTTTACACCTCATTGTTTTAAAATAAACGTATTCAACCCGCTTTCGTTTTGGTAAAAGCGCGTTGTGAAATACGTTACTGTTACATAAAGGCCACCACTCAGACTGTGTTTCTCTTGTAGGAGTGGTTTGACATGCGACTTCACTGGGACCCCGAGGAGTACAGCGGAGTGACGAAACTCCACATCCCCTCCAACGACCTGTGGAAGCCCGACCTCGTTCTCTACAACAAGTCAGTATTCCAGAATAAAGTACCAACTTAAAAATGTCAAAGTATTTTATTGTAAGCCCAATCTCGTCTTGTATAGGTCAGCATTTCAGGATAAAGTACCAACTTAAAAATGTCAAAATATTTTACAGTAAGCCCAATTTCGTCTTGTATAGGTTAGTATTTTAGAATAAAGTACCAACTTAAAAATGTCAAAATATTTTACAGTAAGCCCAATTTCGTCTTGTATAGGTCAGTATTTTAGAATAAAGTACCAACTTAAAAATGTCAAAATATTTTACAGTAAGCCCAATTTCGTCTTGTATAGGTTAGTATTTTAGAATAAAGTACCAACTTAAAAATGTCAAAATATTTTACAGTAAGCCCAATTTCGTCTTGTATAGGTCAGTATTTTAGAATAAAGTACCAGCTTCAAAAAGTCAAAATATTTTATTGTAAGCCCAATCTCGTCATATACAAGTCAATATTCTAAAACAAATATACCAGCTAAAAATTACAAACTATTCTGTTATAAGCCTAATCTTTTGCTTGTACAACAAGTCAGTATTCTAAAACAAAGTACCAACTTAAAAATATAAAACAATATTTTATTGGTTTCACTACAAAATCTATGATATAGGGTAGTAGTTACATGTATGTGGTATTTGTGGTTTCATTGCCGTGTCTATTATACAGGGTGGTAAATATGTGGTATTTTTTGTTTCATTGCAGTGCTGACGGTGATTTCGTCGTGACGCTGCAGACGAAGGCTACCGTACACCACAACGGCTGGATCGTATGGGAGCCGCCTGCCATCTACAAGAGTTACTGCGAGATCGACGTCGAGTTCTTCCCCTTTGATATGCAGGAGTGTTTCCTCAAATTTGGTTCGTGGACCTACGACGGCACGCAGCTTGATCTTCAACACGTCTGTGACAACGGCATTGAGGTCTCCGATGACATATTCGTCATCGACAGGGGTATAGATTTGCGAGATTTTTATGCCAACATTGAGTGGGACATTATAAACGTAACGGCTCAACGCAGGGTCAAGTATTACCCTTGCTGCCCAGAACCTTACCCAGACATAATGTTCAACGTGACCCTGCGAAGACGGACACTGTTTTACACGCTGAACCTCATCATGCCGTGCATTTCGATATCGTGTCTGACAGTTCTGGTGTTCTACCTTCCTGCCGACAGCGCGGAGAAGATCACCCTGTGTATTTCGATTCTACTCGCCCTGACAATGTTCTTCCTGCTGCTGTCTGACATTACTCCTCCTACGTCACTCGTGATTCCGCTCATCGGCAAATATCTACTCTTTGTTTTAATCGTCGTGTCCCTGTCCATTTTCCTAACTGTTTACACGTTACACATAAACTTTAAAACTCCAACCACCCATAAGATGTCTCCGTGGGTGAGGAAAGTCTTCACCGAGATATTACCCAGAATTCTTTTGATGAAACGTCCAGTGTTCAGGAAGAAGCCCACCGTTGGCGTGAGGACATGTAACGGGATTGAAATGAGAGAACAACTTGGCACGTCATCATCACGTGACTTGCATACTTACGAAAATGTACGACAGAGACAGCAGTCGGAGGAACCCGAAGGAGTGACGACTTCGTTTTCACCAAAAGTTACAGAAGCTCTCTATGGCGTGAAATTTATTGCAGATCATTTAAAGAAGGAGGACGAAGACATGATGGTATGTAAATAATTGTCATAAATCACACTGTAAATATACAATGAACTCATTTAAAGTATTAAGACCACGTACAGTTTTGGTACACGATAATGAAGAATGTATGCTAAAACAACACCCCAGCACGAAAATATCACATGGAATATCATGTATTAAAGCAAGGCAGTCTGAACTAGGGGAAGGGACTAGGGTAATTCCTTGACTTTAATTCATACGAGTTTAATAATGATGGAGACATTTGTATGAATGTCTAGGAATATAATACATTGCTTGCAGTAAATACTTCGACTAAACTTAAAGGAAAAAAGGCCTCGTAAGTTGTCAAACTTGTGCCCAGTTCTTTTGTTCTTTGTACAATAAAATATGTTTGCAATCAATCAAAGGAAAAAAACTCAACAAAACAACAAAAACCAACAACAACAACAACAACAACAAAACAAAAAACAATTTTGTACTAGTGCGTTCTTTCATAAGTCGAATTTTTTTTACTTTTTCTGTATTTTTTTTAATGGACTCTACTCACGGTCTATTTTGTAATGTTGTCAAATCATGGTTGTAAAATATATAAATTTGAAACATACAGATCTAAATAATCCGCAGAGCATTTTTAAAGCACCTAATTAATATTACCTTTTGCGAATCTTAAAATATTTGGACACCAGGAGCCCGAAAGTCTTAAGTTCCCTGAATTCATTCGGATTCCACGTAACATTGAGCTTTTGCAAAAGATTTCGTAAAAAATTACGCAACACCTTGAGATGGTACAAGGTACAAAAAGTAAATTGTTTACAATTACCTAACTACTCATTTCCAATATTGCGTCATTAAATAAACCATTTCCTTATTTCCATTTCCAACATGTAACAGGTGACGTCAGTGAAACACTTGGCCATGGTTTCCAGCCTGACAACGTCACCATCTCCACACGGAGTACTACTCACTTTCAAATACCATTTTCAAGTCTAAGACCGAATTATTGATAACATTGATTTTCAATAACAAAATATGTCGCGTATGGTTAGTACAAGTATAACTAAGTATATTCAATATATCCTTAACTATTTAATTAGTCACTATATTTTGGGCATCGTAATTATCAGTTGACCCCCCCCCCCCCCAAAAAAAAAAAAAAAAAAGATCCAGAAAAATAAAATGAAATCATAATAATAATCATAATAATAATAATAATAATAATAATAATAATAATAGATAAAGAAAGAAAAAGAAAACCAAAACAACAAAAGCAGACGCTCCATCTGTTTAATTATCTACTACTTTACTCTATAGTGTTAATTAGACACCTTATATCTTATATTAATTTAATGGTACCGAATGTAACACCGTGTTACGACGTTCAGATGATGATGTTCAAGTTTAACGACGGGATGTAGCTTAATGGCAGAACACTTTCCTCAATTGTTATGGGCTGCTGCATCGATCGATCGATTCCCCGTCCGAAGCAGTACCACGTCACTTAGATCAAAGTCCTTGGTACGTACTGTCTGTGAAAGTGCATACAAAGTATCCCTTGCTGCTTTATCCGAGTCTGTAGACGTAGCCTATGTGGCGGAAACGAGTTTTCTCTCGTTTTTAGTTTGCCTATTGTGTTCGGCAGCAAACTGTTTTCTTGCCGTGGCCTACTATCGTCAATAAAGTGTGGGGGGTTATAAATAAAAATAAAAATATCATAAACTAGCTTCAGTTATTTTGTTTTAGTAGTGTCGGCCATAACCAAATGTCGAAACAGCCATGTTATACACGAAATAGCCGTATCTTAACATGTGCTGAGGTGTTGTCAAACAACCATTCCTTTTCTTTAATACTGTGTTAAATGGCTAGAGCTGCGTTCTTAAAGTTTACAATCTATCATGACGCTGTCAGTGAGTGATACACAAGAACCAATCACACAAGAGAATTGATGGACTTGCACGTGACAGTTTCTGTGTTTTCGCGCCGTTTGGAATGTTTCTCGGGTTCACCTAATCGGTGTTGCCGCCACACTGTCAGATTCGCGCATGCCACCGAATTGACAGGAAAAGATTAAAAAGACGTTTATCAGCAATAACTTGTAATGTGCTTATAGGACAATGAGGCGTAAGGCTAGTTTTCCATAACTGGAAGGAAGGAAGGAAGCGATGTTTTACTTGACGACGCACTCAACACATTTTAATTACGGTTATGTGGCGTCGAACATATGGTTAAGGACCACACAGATATTGAGAGAGGAAACCCGCTACCGTCACACCATGGGCTATTCTTTTCGATTAGCAGCAATGATATTTTATATACACCATCCCACAGGCAGGATAATACTTGTCACAGCCTCTTTTTTTTTTACATCAGTTGTGAAGCACTGCTTGAAACGAGAAATAGTCCAATGAGACCATTCACAGGGATTGATCTCAGATCGACCGCGCATCAGGCGAGTTGCCCATTCGTCATGAACATAAAGTCAATAAAAGAAGTTTGTTTTATTTACCGACACCACTAGAGCACACTGATTAATTAATCAACGGCTATTGGATGTCAAACATTTGGTAATTCTGACTCGTAGTCGACAGATGAAACACACTACATTTTCCTAATGCAACAAGGGATCTTTTATATGCACTTTCCTACAGACAGGAAAGCACATACTGGTCACAGCCTTTGATCAGTTGTGGTGCACTGGTTATTAAGCCAATAAAGTCACGCACATATATTGTTTTTATCCTGCATCTTAACAAGACTCTTTACTTCTAAATAAGCAAGGTTTTTGCAGTATGGCATAAAGAAAATCATGACTTCATTTTTGCAATAATTCTATCTGTCACGTCCAAAATTCCTAAATAATTGGGTTTTTTATTATTATTATTATTATTATTTAATTAATTAATTAATTAATTTATTTATTTATTTATTTATTTATTAATTTATTTATTTATTGTTAATATTTACAAAACTGTATTTCAATTGACGTTAACGATGTAAAGAAAAATAATGCAATTAACAGTCTAGTTCAATCAAACAAATAGTCAGACAGGTCACATGACCAGCAATTTTTTTTCCGCTAGACTGGTTTATTCGCTTCACAAAAGGCCACGTCTGGAACCAATCAAATAGCTCGCGAACGTCAGCGAAACGTTTGCTGGCTGAACGAAGGGTTGCTACTAGCAGTTTTTGACTGCTTTAACCAGCCACTATAGTCGATCCATACCAACAATGGCGGCAATAAAACAAGACATACCCACACACACACAAAGAGAGAGAGAGAGAGAGAGAGAGAGAGAGAGAGAGAGAGAGAGAGAGAGAGAGAGAGAGAGAGAGAAACACACACACATAGACACACACACACACACACACACACACACACACACACACACACGAGGAGAGTGCTCCTACCCACTCACAATTCAGGCACGTCTGCCCTGGGCACAAGTTGAAACATGCACAGCAAAAACACGATCATTCTAGGTGTTAAGTTTAGCTCAGCTAATAAATTTGTTTTTGTCAATAATTTCATTTTGGATTGGCATTTGAGAAAGAAAAATGTTTTGGAAAAATTTCTATTTTATGGTGCAATTTGTAAAAACATTTGTCAGTATGTAAATAAAGAGCAATACTCACTCACGATAAAGAATAACCAATAGAAAAAACAGAAGGTCGTTTGATATCATATATTCTTGATTTTATTTCCTACGTTGTAGATATTGAAAACGTATCTCCAGGTAGTAGGAAGCAAATTATTTATTTAACGACGTACTCAACACATTTAATTACGGTCAGAAATACGGTTAAAGGACCACACAGATATTGAGAGAGGAAACCCGCTGTCGCCGCTTCATGGGCTATTCTTTCCGATTAGCAACAAGGATCTTTTATACACACCATCTCACAGGCAGGATAGCACATACCACGGCCTCTGATAGACCAGTCGTGGTGCACTGGCTAGAAAGAGAAATAGCCCAATGGGCCCACCGACGGGGATCGATTCCAAACCGACCGCGAGCGCTTTACCACTGGGCTACGCCCAGCCCTTTCAACTAGTAGAGACAGATTTAATATTAGAAATATAATTCAGTAAAATAAAACAAAATAGTGACTTTTTTCCTTCTAATTTTTTTCATACTGTGACATTAAAAAAACCCCACTAGTTTTATTGAATTGAATGCATTCAAAAGTGAAAATTTGTCATCTTAATATATATTTCTTAATGAAACGTTTTCATTTTGCAAATAAATATACTTTATTTTTTACAGGAAGTACATGACTGGAAATACATTGCCATGGTGATGGACAGGTTTTTTCTGGTGATATTTTCAACAGCTTGTTTCTGTGGAACCGTCAGCATTTTTCTCTTTGCGCCATCTTTATACGACCCACGGGAACCGCTGGCCAAAGAAGACCCAAACAATACTTGTATATACTGAAACTGTCTTCTTTACACGTGGGATGATCGCACGAGACAATACCCCATGTTACCGTTCGGGGGACTAATTCACTAAACTCTGATCTCGCAGTGCAATGCTAAAAGACTTACAAAGAGGATGCTTTGTTGTCTAGCAGAGCCTAAGAGACCTTTGTGAATTAGGCCCCTGGAGTCTAATTCACTAAACTCTCGCAACTTTGCGATCTCGCAGTGTGATGCTAAACGACTTGCAAAGAGGATGCTTTGTTGTCTAATTCACAAAGGTCTCTTAGGATCTGCTAGACAACAAAGCATCCTCTTTGCAAGTATTTTAGCAGTGCACTGCGAGATCGCCAAGTTGCGAAAGTTTAATGAATTAGGTCCCAGTTCACTAAGAAAATGTTAATGTAGTTACATGGTTGATATATTAAATACACTGGCGCTGATTATAAGCATTTGAATATACTTTTGCTATTATATTTTTAACCAATAAATTACATATTACTTGCAACATAAAGTTTGACTTGTTTTTCAAAACATATATCTAACAGGGCATATAGGCGTACATAGGCGTACAGGCTCCCATTTTTGTAAGGGGGGGGGAGGGGGGGGGGTAGCTGGCTTTTGCCCGAATCTGGATAACAACATTTATTCATATTAACATTACTACCAAACACCTATATATGGTTGCAAACGAATTGCTACGCATATTCACATGCATATTCAGCACCACCTGGATTGTATAGAAGCAACAAAAAAAAAAAGCTCCTAGAAGTAACTGTCCGTGCCGACGAAGTTTAAACCGAGATAGCATAAATAAAAAGAAAGAAAGAATTTTTTTATTTAACGACGCACTCAACACATTTTATTTACGGTTATATGGCGTCAGACATATGGTTAAGGACCACACAGATTTTTTGAGAGGAAACCCGCTGCCGCCACTACATGGGCTACTCTTTCCGATTAGCAGCAAGGGATCTTTTATTTGCGCTTCCCACAGGCAGGATAGCACAAACCATGGCCTTTGTTGAACCAGTTATGGATCACTGGTCGGTGCAGGAGGTTTACACCTACCCATTGAGCCTTGCGGAGCACTCACTCAGGGTTTGGAGTCGGTATCTGGATTAAAAATCCCATGCCTCGACTGGGATCCGAACCCAGTACTTACCAGCCTGTAGACCGATGGCCTACCACGACGCCACCGAGGCCGGTATAGCATAAATAAATTACTTTAGAGAAGCACACCTGTGTTGCAGCTCCATAGCTAATTATCATACATTTCCATGTACATTTATGGTTTCTGTCTTTTCCCCCCAGAACATGTTAATTATTGACACTTGCTGTCAGTCGTTTTCATTAGCCTCTGTATACACATAACACAATTACTTGAGAAGTATAAGCCAGATTGTCAAAAATAGGTGGAGAGAGAGAGAGAGAGAGAGAGAGAGAGAGAGAGAGAGAGAGAGAGAGAGAGAGAGAGAGAGAGAGTGTGTGTGTGTGTGTGTGTGTGTGTGTGTGTACATGAGTGGCCATTAGATACCATTTATCTCACGAGTTGGTTTAAAATGTATCTAACGAACGAAAGCGAGTTTAATACGTTTTTAAACACCGAGTTGTGAGATAAATCGTATCTAACGGACATGAATGTATTATTCTATTTTTTACATATCCTCAAAAACCAGAGTTTAAACAAATTTTAACATCTTTTTTTGACTAAAAATTATTTACAGCCTTTGCACCTGTAGCTAACTTACACGTCACAGACACATGATTGTCAGGTTAACTATACGTCACAGTCTAATCTATTTCCACCGTGTTCTTTTGCATTGGCTGCATGACACTAGTGACCTGGTAATCACCTAGGAGCAGCCAGTCGTACGTTTTGAAATTGTTGAAATTGTTGTACGTGTGTTAAAGGGACACACCCTAGTTACGGCTAGTTGTTAACCATTACGGCGTTGTTTTTTGCTATTAAACCCATTTTTTCACAAGTAAAATTGCACTTTACTTACCGTTTATTATTTAGAATATACATTTCCATTCACCTGAAGTGTTTTTTGGTAATCCTGGTAATCCTGGTGTTTGTAATACCACAAAATGCATTTTTCGTATTTCTGAAAAACGGACGCACGTTTGAGAAAAAACCGTTGAGCAGACAAGGTCTAATCTATTTTTAGACGGGATATTTCCATTTCAATGTCACGGTTTGTTTTCTCGTGCACGGTTCGCGCAATCAACATCCGATTTGTAGTTGTTCATTTGTGAGATTTTTCTTCACAGTTCGTGAACATTTTCAGTAACGATAAAGTTCAGACAAGTAAGTATCTCAATACAAAACGTTACAAACCCTTAAAACCAATAATTTTGCTAAGTCCTACGATATCTGGAGAGGGGATACAACCAGGACAGAACAGTTGGAACATGTCCAGGAGAGGTGAAAAGAACGCACCCTAAGTCTGTGAAATTTGTCGTGACGTAGGCATTGTTGTGCTTCGAGCGACATCTACCGGTGACATCAGAATACAAACTTTCGAAATTATTTCAAGCAATTGGGACATGGGGATTCCCATGGTATTTATCGATACAAAACCTGCTTTTTCACTCCATTTGATAAAAACGTGATCTAAGTGTGTTACAGGTTTGTAGATTAACCAAATTATAATTTATTTTCGCTGGATGGAACTAGGGTGTGCGGCTTTAACAACCCATGTGTTATCAAAAAGAATACATGGTGTTCTCACCAACGGGTGTGTAAGAAATATATAATATTCGGGGGGGAGGGGGGGGGGGGAGAGTACATTATGCGTACCTTAGGAACTAGATTCAGCAAGAATAAAATGGTAAACATTTCGCATAATGTTTCCTGCAATTCATGCTGTGATGTGTATAGAACTACACACAAAAGAAACCATGTTAACACGAATTCCGTAGAATTTAATGTCTCACCTACCATATGCTTATTAAATGAATGAATGAATGAATGAACATGTATTGAGATGAACATTCATAGATCAGATTCAACTATAAATCTGAACGACAAAACCGTATTCCTTGATCAAAATCATATCTATACACAAGGCAGAGTCGAAAGTATTTTAGGCAAACTCGTGATTGCTTCCATGATCCACTATCAGGTGCTCGTTCTTAGGAAGACCGCCACTCCCCTAGGAGATCCGTGACAGGATGTTTGATCCCTCCTGCACTGTCTGTAGGAGGACTGCCACTCCCAAGACTAACTTAGAAAACCGAAACGTGCACAGGATATAGCTCAGTGGATCAAGTGTCACTGATTTCGGACTTCTAGTTTGTGAGGAATGGATCTGAATGCGAAAACGTAACGCTGAGTTACTGTGATATACACATATATACACTTATACGTTTACAAAATATAACAACTCTTGGTCCAATTAAGGTTCAATCACGCTGTCCTGGGCACACACCTCTGCTATCTGTCCAGGACAGTGGGTTAGTTGTTAGTTGGTTAGTGTTAGTGAGAGAGAAGAGAGTGTAGTGGCCTTACACCTACCCTTTGAGCCCTTAAGAACTCGCTCTGGGTTGGAGCCGGGCTGCGAACCCTGTACCTACCAGCCTGTAGTCCGATGGCTTAACCACTGCGCCACCGAGGCCGGTCTTGGTAGCTCTCTGATGCGTGTGGAAGTACAGCCAGGTATGGATCCCAAAATTTGCGTAAATCCTCTGATTCATTCCCGTTCACCTGAGATATGCATTCTTTTCAGTGTTCAACCATGGGCTTATCATTTAGCAATCTGATTAAAATTAGCTTTACTGGTCTACCAGTAGATCTAACAGCATTGCGTGGACTCCCAAGTCCAGGCGACATTTCATCTATAAATAACAATTTAAATATCGAGCAGGTCAGGTCAGGTCATAGGGTTTTACGTGCACATTCAGAGCAAGCTGTTGTAGCGCACGCCTGTCGTGGGCACAAGAGCCAGCCTTGGCCGGCTCCTCCGTCCATGACAGGAAAGGTGGGGGGGGGGGGGGGGGACCGCCTACACTGGCAGGTGCAAGGGAGCACCAGCAGCCCGATTGAATCGGTAGCAGGCGGGTGGGGGTGGGGGTGGTGCTATGGAATTTGAATGGAGCCGTTAATGCCAAAGAGAAAGTGGTGCGCAATTTTGATGAGGAAAATTTGGCGCAATTTTGAACGGTCGGTCGAAAGGTAAATGGTCGAGCTAATATAGGTTTTTGAATCGAGAGTAGCTCGTTAGTGGATCGAGAGTAGCTCGTTAATTATAGACCTTCATGATGCTGGTTGTCTCCCTAGGCTGCCCATTGGGTCCTTATAAGGACCTGACCTCTTCTGGTCGTGGCATGACAACCCAGGGGAAACTCGTGCAATACCGAGCGATTACACTTCGCCTTTTATAGCGTTATTCGGGCGAGACTATTTATGCAATAGGCGAACTTGTTCGTCTATTTTAACATTAAAAACGGGGGAAAAGTGCAGTAATAAACTCTGGATTGTATACTAGTATAAACAGATTTTATGGCTATACCATCACGGTTTTTTCTTCGTCTTGAAACAAATTTTATAGAAAATTTTATATTAAAATTAGTTTCCGGCATGCTTCGTAATTCACCCGAATCATTTCGTATACCCTCGGCATAATCCCGAATATTTTCAAATTCTTTTCAAATCACTGACATAATTTTGCAAGTAAGGTATTGATTGGTCGAATGAAAGGTCAACCGGACATGAGCTCAAACGGGGTGCTGTTAGATCCACAGGTAATTGTAATTAACCAGTGGAGCTAATTTTAATTAGATTGATAATTTAGTTGTGTATTGCAAGAATACATAGTCTATCAAGCTCAGTGATTCATATGATGATGTCATGTTATCAAACACCTTCCATGTCTCTCTTGCATTATTGCCTCAACTGAGAAAGGAGAATGTGTGGTCACATCCTGTGAAAGTGCAAAATGCAAAAACAGAACTCTTGATTTCACCGAGCCAAGTGAGTACATGCAGATGAGTAGCGGAGAGACTTCAATCTAGTTTGTTTTCTTCATTTTGATCACTGTTTTCTGGCAGTCTGGCGTTGGATCGAAGTCTGCATTCTTGAAATGGCTATTCCAAGCATTAGCATGTTGAAGGTAGCAGAACCACCCAGAAGCCACGCATGTATACAATTGTACAAGTGGACCCATCATGATAATAAAGTTTCTAGGTAACAAAACAAATCATTTATCTGGAAGGTATTCAAAACAGAGACCATAATGGTGAGATACTTTTCATGGTGAAGAAAGGAAATGGTTTATTTAACAACGCACTAAACACATTTTATTGACGGTTATATGATGTCAGACATATGGTTAAGGACCACACAGGTATTGAGAGAGAGGAAACCCGCTGTCGCCACTTCATGGGCTACTCTTTTCGATTAGCAGTAAGGGATCTTTTATATGCACCATCCCACAAACAGGATAGTACATACCACGGTCTTTGTTACACCAGTTGTGGAGCACTGGTTTGGAACGAGAAATAGCCCAATGGATTGACCGACGGGGATCGATCCTAGACCGACCGCGCATCAAATGAACGCTTTACCACTGGGCTACGTCCCGCTCCTCATTTATCAGAATTCATTTTACTTGTAGAATGCACCAACCAATTACAGATTCCTAGATGCGTGTCTGATTGCCGCGACAATGAATCTAGAATTCAGCACTCTGTAAAATGCCATGTACACGTGCCTGAAACCATTGCCTTAAGTAGTGCTACTCTTCTTCTTTTTTTTAAAGCTAATAATGGCAGGCAAATAAGTATAAACAGTCGCAAATGGTATCTGTATTCATCTGTATTTCGTTTATTTAAGAAATGGCCAAAACACATAACTTGACGTGGAATCCCATTGCTTGAGAGGTGTGACTGCAAACACGCTGTAACATCCGAACAGCGAGATCGACAGGTTTCAGTGTTTTGTCTGCCAGCTCCCCGCAGTTTCCTTCACAGATCTGTTTCCGCCGCAGAACTTTGAAAGCACAGAAAGCGTTGGCCTATGGGAAGATAGTGGAGAAATTCCTCACCTGGCGTTAGTTTACAAGCAAAACACCTGGCTCGATTGGTTGTTTATAGTCCCTGGCGCCACTTTGCGAAGTGTTTCTATTCAATTATGTTGAAACGAACATAATTGTATCACGTTATTTAGTGTTTAAAAGTCGGGCAGTGTCGGCGCCAAGAGAGGGGCGCGCGCGCGAGCGCGTGTGTGTGCCAGTGTAAAACAAGTTAATAATAACCTCATTTCATACACGTGATCATCACAGATTTCAGAAGCCAACTTTTCTACTTTGAAATGTTGATTAAAATAACCTAATTTTGTTTAGGGGGGGGGGGGGGGGGGGGGCGGGGGGGGCTGTCTTAGGGGTTTGAAGACTGATAAAATATTTAAAATAGACAATATACAATACTAAAATAATCACCATAAAAGTTTTATTTAACGATGCACTCAACACATTTTATTTACGGTTATATGGACCACACAGATATTGAGAGAGGAAACCCGCTGCAGCCACTTCATGGGCTACACTTTTCGATTAGCAGCAAGGGATCTTTTATATGCACCATCCCACAGACAGGGTAGTACATATCACGGCCCGTGATATGCCAGTCATGGAGCACTGGCTAGAACGAGAAATAGCCCAATGGGCCCACTGACGGGGATTGATCCCAGACCGACCACGCATCGAGCGAGCGCTCTACCAATGGGTTACGACCCGCCCCGACTAGCTCTAATTGAATCGTAACAGCCCTACACTACCAGGGCGAGAGATGTTTAACAATTTCGAATTTCATGACCAGTGTATCGGTATCGTCCATATGGACCGGCTTCGCTGGCGTCGTGGTTAGGCCATCGGTCTACAGGCTGGTAGGTACTGGGTTCGGATCACAGTCGAGGCTTGGGATTTTTAATCCAGATACCCAACTCCAAACCCTGAGTGAGTGCTCCGCGAGGCTCAATGGGTAGGTGTAAACCACTTGCACCGACCAGTGATCCATAACTGGTTTAACAAAGGCCATGGTTTGTGCTATCCTGCCTGTGGGAAGCGCAAATAAAAGATCCCTTGCTGCTAATCGGAAAGAGTAGCCCATGTAGTGGCGACAGCGGGTTTCCTCTCAAAATGTGTGGTCCTTAACCATGTCTGACGCCATATAACCGTAAATAAAATGTGTTGAGTGTGTCGTTAAATAAAACATTTCTTTCTTTCTTTCGTCCATATGATATATTAGGAATAAAAGTCGTATTATGCGAGCCTCTGGCTATGCTAGAAAATATATGATCTCTCCCTCTCTCGGTGGTGAAAATTTCGACCTTGGGACACGGCCGGGGAGGGGCAGGTTGGTGTGAGAAAAAATGCCTTAGAAAAGGCTCAGAATGCATCTACATACGTCCAGTTTCAAAATTTTCACGGAAGGAGGCCACCAGAATCCCCCGCTCGGGCACGCCTTCTGCGTGCGTAATGCTAAAAAATATTTGGCTACGCCCCTTTTGTTCCACATTCTCCGTCCAAAACATACGATATGGTTTTGGCCGATGCTTTCCACAAGTTCTGAATGATGGCCGCCATTTTATATCATTGTGCAACCCTGAGTACGGCAAATCTCTAGTACCCGATCACCAATATTAAAATTTTCGATATAAAAATATAACCCACTTTCATCTCTGATCTCATGAGTTTTTATTCAATTGTTCAGGTTACAAGACACTGACATATGTGTGGACTAAAAATAATGGCTGTAAAAGTTTCAACATAGCACCATCGCTGCCTGGAAGGCTTGGGAATCTAAAAACAGTTAATTCAATAAGCATCCGGAGAGTACTACTAAACCATTACATGTCCCCTACTGGCCCAATAAATTTTTGTATCTCCCAAGTTAAAGGACCATAACTCTGTCAAAAAAGGGTCAATCACCATGAAAGTCACACATGATCTGTAACAGTACATAATCACGCTATACATAAAAATGCCCTGAAAACAATATGTGGGACAGATGGACAGACAGACACAGAGATGGAGACAAAACCTATAGTTCCTTCCAGTTGGATCCGGTAGAGGACTAATAATGAACAACAAAACAGTAATTAGCACCAAGTTATATTACTTTTTAATAAACCATTTATCACAATATATCTTTCATTTATTCATTTTGACATAATTTCCATTCTTATATCCAAGTAAGGTTCAAACACGGTGTCTCGTGCTCAGCTATCTGTCCAGGAAAGTGGCTAAGTGGTTTGCTGTAAGTGAGAGAGAAGTATGATTAGTGGCCTTATGTAAACCATAAAAATTCACTCAGTTCTGGAGTTGGCACCTGGATGTGAACACTCCTCCTGTAGAATACGTGAACACTCCTGTAGAATACTTGAGAATGGAAGATGTCCAGTTTTTTGTCTACATAAATAAAGATTTATAAAAATCTGCCTTGTGCCCTCCTCCCTCCACTAGAGATTGGGCACACGCACGCACGCACACACCACACCACACCACACACACACACACACACACACTTCCACACGTTAGGCCTGAACATAGTACCCACCCGACTCAGGGCCAACAGCATATCCCTACACCACCAAGGCAAGTCATAACAGGTCACCAAACATTGTAATATAATAAATAGCTGCAGCACTTTACTGTGGGGGTTTTCTTCATTAATCAGCATGCACCAACACTTGTGGAATGTGGACATTCAAGTTATTATCAAAGTGATTATTTTTTCTGATGTAGAAAGTATATAGAAGGATTAGTTAGAGTATTGTAACAGAAACATTCACCTACATGTCGATGTCAACGCTACAGTGCTATGTTAGTGTATCCAATAGAGGGATATCAGGGCTTCTAGATTATGGTAGCCCCACTCCCATGGCTAGTGATATTCAATGTTGGGCTAGTAAATAACTATTATTGCCATGCCCGACGGCTAGTGAATTTGTGTTGGTCAAATGTTGCAGTCAAGTCTCTTTTGTAAATATGAATATCCTGCCCTCACCCCAACCCCCAATGTTAGTGTTTTCAAGCTCTATCTCCCGTTTTAGGTGACGTATCCGATTATTACTATTATTTAGTAAAATTGTATTAACTTAAAGTAAAGTAGGGCTAGTGAATTTTTAATCATGGCTAGTGAATTTTTAAAAATCACTGATCCCATGGCTAGTGGATTTGATAAACATTCTAGAAGCCGTGGATATGATACACAAGCTGTTCTACGCAAGTGTCATGAAGAACAACAAAAGAATAACTGAATCCATTGTACAACATTCTAGAAGCCCTGGATATGATACACAAGCTGTTCTACGCAAGTGTCATGAAGAACAACAAAAGAATAACTGAATCCATTGTACAACATTCTAGAAGCCCTGGATATGATACACAAGCTGTTCTACGCAAGTGTCATGAAGAACAACAAAAGAATAACTGAATCCATTGTACAACATTCTAGAAGCCCTGGATATGATACACAAGCTGTTCTACGCAAGTGTCATGAAGAACAACAAAAGAATAACTGAATCCATTGTACAACATTCTAGAAGCCCTGGATATGATACACAAGCTGTTCTACGCAAGTGTCATGAAGAACAACAAAAGAATAACTGAATCCATTGTACAACATTCTAGAAGCCCTGGATATGATACACAAGCTGTTCTACGCAAGTGTCATGAAGAACAACAAAAGAATAACTGAATCCATTGTACAACATTCTAGAAGCCCTGGATATGATACACAAGCTGTTCTACGCAAGTGTCATGAAGAACAACAAAAGAATAACTGAATCCATTGTACAACATTCTAGAAGCCCTGGATATGATACACAAGCTGTTCTACGCAAGTGTCATGAAGAACAACAAAAGAATAACTGAATCCATTGTACAACATTCTAGAAGCCCTGGATATGATACACAAGCTGTTCTACGCAAGTGTCATGAAGAACAACAAAAGAATAACTGAATCCATTGTACAACATTCTAGAAGCCCTGGATATGATACACAAGCTGTTCTACGCAAGTGTCATGAAGAACAACAAAAGAATAACTGAATCCATTGTACAACATTCTAGAAGCCCTGGATATGATACACAAGCTGTTCTACGCAAGTGTCATGAAGAACAACAAAAGAATAACTGAATCCATTGTACAACATTCTAGAAGCCGTGGATATGATACACAAGCTGTTCTACGCAAGTGTCATGAAGAACAACAAAAGAATAACTGAATCCATTGTACAACATTCTAGAAGCCCTGGATATGATACACAAGCTGTTCTACGCAAGTGTCATGAAGAACAACAAAAGAATAACTGAATCCATTGTACAACATTCTAGAAGCCGTGGATATGATACACAAGCTGTTCTACGCAAGTGTCATGAAGAACAACAAAAGAATAACTGAATCCATTGTACAACATTCTAGAAGCCCTGGATATGATACACAAGCTGTTCTACGCAAGTGTCATGAAGAACAACAAAAGAATAACTGAATCCATTGTACAACATTCTAGAAGCCCTGGATATGATACACAAGCTGTTCTACGCAAGTGTCATGAAGAACAACAAAAGAATAACTGAATCCATTGTACAACATTCTAGAAGCCCTGGATATGATACACAAGCTGTTCTACGCAAGTGTCATGAAGAACAACAAAAGAATAACTGAATCCATTGTACAACATTCTAGAAGCCCTGGATATGATACACAAGCTGTTCTACGCAAGTGTCATGAAGAACAACAAAAGAATAACTGAATCCATTGTACAACATTCTAGAAGCCCTGGATATGATACACAAGCTGTTCTACGCAAGTGTCATGAAGAACAACAAAAGAATAACTGAATCCATTGTACAACATTCTAGAAGCCGTGGATATGATACACAAGCTGTTCTACGCAAGTGTCATGAAGAACAACAAAAGAATAACTGAATCCATTGTACAACATTCTAGAAGCCGTGGATATGATACACAAGCTGTTCTACGCAAGTGTCATGAAGAACAACAAAAGAATAACTGAATCCATTGTACAACATTCTAGAAGCCGTGGATATGATACACAAGCTGTTCTACGCAAGTGTCATGAAGAACAACAAAAGAATAACTGAATCCATTGTACAACATTCTAGAAGCCGTGGATATGATACACAAGCTGTTCTACGCAAGTGTCATGAAGAACAACAAAAGAATAACTGAATCCATTGTACAACATTCTAGAAGCCCTGGATATGATACACAAGCTGTTCTACGCAAGTGTCATGAAGAACAACAAAAGAATAACTGAATCCATTGTACAACATTCTAGAAGCCCTGGATATGATACACAAGCTGTTCTACGCAAGTGTCATGAAGAACAACAAAAGAATAACTGAATCCATTGTACAACATTCTAGAAGCCGTGGATATGATACACAAGCTGTTCTACGCAAGTGTCATGAAGAACAACAAAAGAATAACTGAATCCATTGTACAACATTCTAGAAGCCCTGGATATGATACACAAGCTGTTCTACGCAAGTGTCATGAAGAACAACAAAAGAATAACTGAATCCATTGTACAACATTCTAGAAGCCCTGGATATGATACACAAGCTGTTCTACGCAAGTGTCATGAAGAACAACAAAAGAATAACTGAATCCATTGTACAACATTCTAGAAGCCCTGGATATGATACACAAGCTGTTCTACGCAAGTGTCATGAAGAACAACAAAAGAATAACTGAATCCATTGTACAACATTCTAGAAGCCGTGGATATGATACACAAGCTGTTCTACGCAAGTGTCATGAAGAACAACAAAAGAATAACTGAATCCATTGTACAACATTCTAGAAGCCCTGGATATGATACACAAGCTGTTCTACGCAAGTGTCATGAAGAACAACAAAAGAATAACTGAATCCATTGTACAACAAAAGATGTTAGCAGTAATTCAAGAAGTCAGTTTTTGGAAGATGACTGGATCAAAATTCTCCTCCTGAAGATCTAGACATTCTAACTGAAGATACGGATGACATCTTGTTTCAAACGTATCAAGTCCAGTTGTGATCTTCTTGTACAGCAATTCTGAAAGAAAACAATAGGCCAAATTTACAAAGCCTGTTTGAAGAAAACTAAGTGTTTTCTCTTTTATTAATACCTATCCTGATCTCTTACTTTGACATTTCCCCCCTTTTTCACCTCACGGTCCGAATATTCAACAGCCGAATGGCTACGAAATGTTCCGATGTACACCTTCCTAGTTCCGGTCTCGTGACCTCAACCTGGGTGGCGCCCAGGTATCGATGAAAGCGGGAGGTTGGGTCGGCTTATCCTCAGAGGTCAAGATAAGTATTAATAAAAGAGAAAACACTTAACGTAAGAGGTCAGGATAGAGTATAAAGAACTATGTATTACACATGTTTAACTACATGTACATACGTGTATTAACAATACTTAAACACCTACATTTAAGAAAAACAACCTTTGTAATTTCGGCCTAGTATCTTCCTTTTATATATATATATATATAAAAAAAAAAAAAAACCCACACACACATGTAAAACAAGACACCTTTCAGCCTATAGAGCTCTGTTATTTAATTTTCAATTTTGTTAATAGATATGGAGAATACTACATGACTGTATGATGGATACCAATGAATCAGAAATCTTACAAGTTGTTTAAAAACATATCTACGAGTTGGTTACATTTTTAAACAAAGAAAGAAATGTTTTATTTAACGACGCACTCAACACATTTTATTTATGGTTATATGGCGTTAGACATATGGTTAAGGACCACACAGATTTTGAGAGGAAACCCGCTGTTTCCACTACATGGGCTACTCTTTCCAATTAGCAGCAAGGGATCTTTTATTTGCGCTTCCCACAGGCAGGATAGCACAAACCATGGCCTTTGTTGAACCAGTTATGGATCACTGGTCGGTGCAAGTGGTTTTACACCTACCCACTGAGCCTTGCGGAGCACTCACTCAGGGTTTGGAGTCTGTATCTGGATTAAAAATCCTATGCCTCAACTGGGATCCGAACCCACCAGCCTGTAGACCGATGGCCTAACCACGACGCCACCGAGGCCGGTCACATTTTTAAACAATGCATTGTATATTAAATGGTATCAAATGGACACAATTGTAGTATGATCATTCTTACATATCCTAAAAAAAATCCAGATTTTAAACAGTTAAAAATCTTTTGCAGCTAAAACGTATTTACAGCCCTTGTAATTGTAGCTAACTTATGCATCACTAATCAATTTGAGGTTAACCTAAAAGTCACAAATCAATCAATTTTGATCAAGATTTTTTTTTTCATTGGATGGTATGTTTTTAAATTGTTAACACACATGCAGGTATGTGTTACTATAAATTTAACAAATGTTGTTGTCACAAACAAGCTTAAGAAAAAAATTCAATAATTTGTAAAGACCACCTTACAATATTCATGTGTCAAGTTTAAGAATTACCAAATTAAAACTGTATGAGACACATTTTGATCTTTGTAAAATAACTCATTATAATAAATTTAAAGGAACATATACCCTAGTTTTTAAACACTAAGGCAAATTTTTGACTATTAAAGCCTTTTTTGATAACTGAAATCATACTTTACTTAGATTTTATTGTTTAGACTATCCATTTCTGTACATTCGAAGTGTTTTTGGTCATCCTGGTGTTTTTAATATCACAAAATGCATTTCTCATATTTTTAAAAACGCACGTGTGTTTGAGAAGTAACAGTTATGGAGTCGAGTTTTGGTCTATTTTTAGAGGGCATTTCACCATTTCAAAGTCAGTTGTAACTTTATCCAAATGTGTTACAGGTTTGTAGATTAAGTAAACTTAGTGTTAATTTTCACGGGTTGAAACTAGGGTATGTCCCTTTAAGAGATACTAAAATAAAAATATTGAAGGCAAAGTGTATTTTAGCTCTTGTATCAATGTAGCACGATAGCATAGCGTACCTAAAGTAGTACTAGTCTGGTGTTTAGTTAGCCACCACTCGTGTCTGCTGGAATTGTCTGCCAGTGTAATTGGCTACTAGCTTAAAAATAAAATGTATTGCACACCAGTGTAAGATACTGATCATGTCATAACAATCATTCAGTATCTAACTAGTGTAATATTGGCATGATGTGAGCATGATGCAGATCACTTGCTGACCCAATTCATAGAAAAATAACGTGTAGTAGGTCTCGACATCTGCCTACTTCTGCGTTGCGGCTTGTTTCCAGTTGGTTTGTAATAAATAAAATACTAAACTTGTCAGATACCAAAACTGTTCACTCAATTCATAAAAATGGCAAGCTCGTTTAGTATTCTATATTTATGTAAGGATGGCATTTGATGTCATAACAAAAAAATAAAAATGGATTTTTGCAATTCACTGAAATTGTTGTTTGGTGGCTAGTGGAATATTTTCTTTACACTCGGTAGACACATAACTGTAAGTTTGCATTTTAAATATTGATTAAATGTGAAGTGTCCAAGTATGTTTTATAGACTTCTTATGTAAGAGTTCCAAGATTCAAAAACAAAAACCTTTAAAGTATGTTTTAACCTACATATGTATCTTAAAACAGGGACACTCTGCAATTTTGAGTGTGTGAATCTGTACACAGGGTTCATACACTTTATCAATAACCATGACTTTTCATGACTTTCCACGACTGTTTAAAGGCATTTTCCATGACCTTTTGAAAGATTTTTTTGTACAATCCTCGACTAAATCTATAGGTATTTTACTGTATTAGGCCACTCCAATTTGATTTTGTTGGTTTACAGGCAATCTTTTTCAAAATGGAGGAAATAGAAATAAAAATGACTTTCAGAAAAAATAAAAAATAAAAAATAAAAATAAAAAAGGAAATTGTTCTTGGCACTTTAATTTAAATGCAGTTCGTATTTAAGGTCAGGATAATAATTAACTTGCAAGCGTTTGCTGGCAGACTATTATTAAAATATACATTTATGTTTTACATGCATCAAGTGACTTCAGTAAAGTAAATAAAAGTTTTAAAAGTTATGCTGATCCTTTGTACTATGAAAATGATTAAAGCTTGAGGTATTTCCATTAGTCACCTAATATCGTATAGATCGTTTTTCATAGAAAATTAAAATTTATCTAAATTTTGCTACTTAAATTTTAAAACTTATGATTAGTTTTCAAATATATGTAGTAAAAAATGTATTTAGATAGATTTTCATTTTCCATGATTTCCATGACCAATATCAAAATTCCATGACTTTCCAGACCTGGAAAATGACATTTACAAATTCAATGACTTTCCAGGATTTTCATGACCCATACGGATCCTGTGTACGTTCAGAAACTCTGAGAGTATGGCTTTTTACCCATTCTACAATCTACAAACAGCCTGTGTACAGCTGTGACAGGCTGCTAACCCACCATCTGTTGTGAACTTGTTCATGTTTAAACACCCTGACCCTGTGTACAGCTGTGACAGGCTGCTAACCCACCATCTGTTGTGAAGTTGTTCATGTTTAAACACCCTGACCCTGTGTACAGCTGTGACAGGCTGCTAACCCACCGTCTGTTGTGAAGTTGTTCATGTTTAAACACCCTGACCCTGTGTACAGCTGTGACAGGCTGCTAACCCACCGTCTGTTGTGAAGTTGTTCATGTTTAAACACCCTGACCGTGTGTACAGCTGTGACAGGCTGTTAACCCACCGTCTGTTGTGAAGTTTTTCATGTTTAAACACCCTGACCCTGTGTACAGCTGTGACAGGCTGTTAACCTACCGTCTGTTGTGAAGTTGTTCATGTTTAAACACCCTGACCCTGTGTACAGCTGTGACAGGCTGCTAACCCACCGTCTGTTGTGAAGTTGTTCATGTTTAAACACCCTGACCCTGTGTACAGCTGTGACAGGCTGTTAACCTACCGTCTGTTGTGAAGTTTTTCATGTTTAAACACCCTGACCCTGTGTACAGCTGTGACAGGCTGTTAACCCACTCTGTTGTGAAGTTGTTCATGTTTAAACACCCTGACCCTGTGTACAGCTGTGACAGGCTGATAACCCACCGTCTGTTGTGAAGTTGTTCATGTTTATATACCCTGACCCTGTGTACAGCTGTGACAGGCTGATAACCCACCTCTGTTGTGAAGTTGTTCATGTTTAAACACCCTGACCCTGTGTACAGCTGTGACAGGCTGCTAACCCACCATCTGTTGTGAAGTTGTTCATGTTTATATACCCTGACCCTGTGTACAGCTGTGACAGGCTGTTAACCCACTGTCTGTTGTGAAGTTGTTCATGTTTAAACACCCTGACCCTGTGTACAGCTGTGACAGGCTGTTAACCCACTCTGTTGTGAAGTTGTTCATGTTTAAACACCCTGACCCTGTGTACAGCTGTGACAGGCTGTTAACCCACCATCTGTTGTGAAGTTGTTCATGTTTAAACACCCTGACCCTGTGTACAGCTGTGACAGGCTGCTAACCCACCGTCTGTTGTGAAGTTTTTCATGTTTAAACACCCTGACCCTGTGTACAGCTGTGACAGGCTGTTAACCCACCATCTGTTGTGAAGTTGTTCATGTTTAAACACCCTGACCCTGTGTACAGCTGTGACAGGCTGCTAACCCACCGTCTGTTGTGAAGTTTTTCATGTTTAAACACCCTGACCCTGTGTACAGCTGTGACAGACTGCTAACCCACTCTGTTGTGAAGTTGTTCATGTTTAAACACTCTGACCCTGTGTACAGATATGAACAACTGCTAACCCACCATCTGTTGTGAAGTTGTTCATGTTTAAACACCCTGACCCTGTGTACAGCTGTGACAGACTGCTAACCCACTCTGTTGTGAAGTTGTTCATGTTTAAACACTCTGACCCTGTGTACAGATATGAACAACTGCTAACCCACCGTCTGTTGTGAAGTTGTTCATGTTCAAACACCCTGACCCTGTGTACAGCTGTGACAGACTGCTAACCCACCGTCTGTTGTTAAGTTGTTCATGTTTAAACACCCTGACCCTGTGTATAGCTGTGACAGACTGCTAACCCACAGTCTGTTGTTAAGTTGTTCATGTTTAAACACCCTGACCCTGTATACAGCTGTGACAGACTGTTAACCCACCATCTGTTGTGAAGTTGTTTATGTTTAAACACCCTGTCCCTGGGTACAGCTGTGACAGACTGCTAACCCACCATCTGTTCTGAAGTTGTTCATGTTAAACACCCTATCCCTGTGTACAGCAGTGAACCACTGCTAACCCACCGTCTGTTGTGAAGTTGTTCATGTTTAACACTGCTGGTCTGGCACGTGCGATGGTCCATGCTGGTCGTACACACATCTGTAGGCGTCTCTTTACGTGTGCACTGTCACAAAGCAGCATCAAAAAACTCTCCACACTCGAGGTAACCCCTGAACGTCCAATAAACTGAATAATAAACAAGTTCAGTTTTTATTTTAGCAATATACTGTACGACGAGCCCAACAGACTTTCTTATTTCCTAAGTTCAAGGGCCATAACTCTATTAAAAAATGGGTAAATCACCATGAAAGTTAAACTTAATCTGTAACAGTACATGATAAAACAATATACAGAATCTTATCTTAATATCTTCAGGCATTGAAAAAAAATCCAGAAAACAAATTTTTATATCTCCTAAGTTCACGGATCCATAACTATGTGAAAAATGGGTAAATTACCATAAAGGTCAAACTTAATTCATAACAGAACATGATAAGCTATTCACAAAATTTCAGCTCTATATTTAAAGTATTGCCCCACCCCCCAAAAAAAGTTCTGGAAAGTTTTCGCATCTCCTCAAGTTCAATGGCCATAACTCTGTAAAATATTGGTAAATTGTTATGAAAGTCAAACTTGATCTTTAATAGTATATGATAAAGCTATACACAAACTTTCAGCTCAGTATCTCAAGGCTAGGCTCACGCTAGCCGATCGCCAATTCGCCATGGGCCAATGGAAATGTCAGCTGGCGAATAAAATATTTCCTGTTTTGCCAAATTGGGGATAAAGGTGTTCAAGTCAGTGTTTCTGGAAAACCGACCAATGTCACTTTTTGTCAAATCAATTTTTTTTCGATATTATTTTTTCATGCACATGGTCATGCATGCAATGAGTTCAGGTCCGACTTCAGCTATCACTGAACGTAGTCTCAACATCTTAGTAATTTAAGACATTTCCCATGGACTTTTATAATTTTCAGAAAGATTTTCTCAAGAATAAATATGCCATGATAATGAAGTTTCGTTTTCATAAAGTCGGTGTACATTCAATTTATCACCCACCATGTAATCGTTATGAAGATCCTGACCACTTCCGCTGTTTGTATAATCAGTCAAATAGAAAAAACTATTTATTTTTATTGGTTTCTTTTATAAAGGAGAATTAACAACTAATACTAATAAAAGATCACTACTAATGGCTAGGTAAGTGTGACTGAAAGCAACATAAACAATAAAAGATAGTGGTCACAAAATAGTAAACATTATTTCTGATCTACAGGTTACTAAATTTTGGAATGCAAATGCGATCATTCTGGCTAAAACATTTGAACTTTGGCTGAAATAAATAGTTTTTAGTCAAATTGCCTAATTTAAAAAAAAAAAGCTACGTCTAGTGAGCCTGACAGGCATTATCAAAAAACCCATCTGGAAAACTGTAAGTGGGACAGACGGACAGACAGACAGACAGTAGGATGGAGATGAAATCTATAGTCTGCTCCAGTTGGACTGCTAAAGGACTAATACTATATAACATACATGTATGTTAAAATGAACATATACCTGTACATGTAATAGATACAAGCATAATTTGTAAAAACACTAAGTGTCAAATAGCAGGTTTCAAACCTACTGCGCCGATTCTCATGATACTTAACAGTCTAACGTCTTGTCCACTCGTACAAAGTGGCTTCTACAAAACTAAAAACACCGTAACCTGTAAAGAATATGTACTGTCAAACACTCGGTTCGAAACTAATGTAACAATATAGTATTCAAATATCCAGCAATTTGTTTTAATTGCAACAGGGTTAATGATGCACCCAGGGACTAATAGCAGGCCTTCGGATTTAACGGTAACAATCGGTTCTGGTATTGTGTCGGTAATATTACGGAACCGAAATTTCATTTCCCATGATTATTATATCGAGTACTTATAACTATTCAACAAAAATAATATAAACAGTTTGCAATGGGTTCCCATAATCACAAGGCGTGGAACTGAAAAAGTGTTTGCCATGAAGTTTGAAATCAAATAGCCTGTAATAGTCCAACAGCAAAAACGTCGACTCAGGAAACATGTTTAAAAACACCAATTGTCAACTGACATGTTTTGAGGCCACTCCACCAATTCGCATGGCATTTGATTGTTTCATTGGTCTAGCCTTTGAGAAACAGCTAAATGTAGAAATTGATGCTGTTTCCAATGGAAAAGTAATAGCTACATGTATATCTCACCTTCTGACTTCTGACAATCAGGTAAATAAAGCATTTGATGAAAAATTAGACCATTATACCTGATGAATAAACACTTCTTCCCGCTGTTGAATGAGATCTTGAAGATCATGCCACTGTTCATGTGATAAACACAAAACACGACGCACTAGATCAGACTTGTAGAAGGAAACAATAGCTGGAGCACTTCCATCATCTACCAGAACACTTGAAAAACAAACAAAAACCACCATGGATTTAGATCTCACTAATTTGTGCACATAACAGGTTTTTCAGAAATTCATTTTAAGTTATTTAATCTAACAAAATCTGAATATTTCAGTACTTTTTGAAGTGAAATGAGTTTATTTTGGGCGTATGTATTTTGGGTACCTGTTTATCAC
Source organism: Gigantopelta aegis (assembly GCF_016097555.1). Classification (NCBI taxonomy): domain Eukaryota; kingdom Metazoa; phylum Mollusca; class Gastropoda; order Neomphalida; family Peltospiridae; genus Gigantopelta; species Gigantopelta aegis. The sequence continues at coordinate 27,826,228 of NC_054700.1, forward strand.
CGTAACTTTGATACAATCTGAAGCCCTGAATACACCTCATGTATAAAAACAACATTTAACATTCCATTAATAAATCAGTCTAGTTTAAAAAAAAAAAAAAAATACAGATCATTGAAAGGAAGAGTTGTGACTTCATATAAATGTCTCACTGACCATACATGTACGCCATTTGCAAACATATTAAGCAGCTAAAATTAGTCAAATATGAAAAAAGTTAATCTACAATGTACTTCTTAGCCTGATGCATTTACACCACACAAAGGTAAAACAAGAAATTATGTTATTTTATTGGAGGCGGGGGGGGGAAGAGAGAGGAGGAGAGAGAGAGAGACTTGTCAGCAGAATTCCACAATTTCTCAGATGTATATTACCTTCATATGCACCAAGACAGCTGTCAAAATAACTAACTGAGATCATAAATCAAAAATAAATAAATAAAAAAACTACATCTTTTTTAATTAGCAGCAAGGGATTTTTATATGCACTTTTCTACAGACAGGACAGCTCATACCACAGCCTTTGATATACCAATCGTGGAAACAAAACAGAATATAAAATGTTTAAGGGGGCCTTCCAAATTATCAAGATTATGAGCATAAAAACCATATGTTGAGAGTGAGGAAGTCAATGCCAGCATATATGCTTTTTAATTGAAAAGAAATGTTGATTAATAAAAAAAAACCTGCTTACAAAATCCACATGTTTTATACAATTATGTTTTTAGGAGGGGGAAGGGGTAGCAAAAAAAAGAGCATATTCTTTGTAACTTGTGAAAATGTTGATAAATATATTTTCAAAATGCAAAGTTTGGAGTAACTTTGTCCAGTATTTGAAAAACATTGATCCAATTAAAATTAAAGTTTGTTTTGTTCAATGGCACCACCAATCTCGAACACACTGATTATAAGACTCCATCATATTATGTCGTCATGTGGGATAGAAAAAGTATACCAGAGGTGGTGAAAATTTCTACCTGGGGCAAGGCTTGCCGAGTCCCATGGTCGACAGTTTCACCACCTCGGGTGTACTTTTTCTATCCCACATGACCATATATGATGGAGTCTTTTTCTCTCATTCATTCGGTAAATAAACCATTATTTTACACGAACAGACAAAGATGGCTGAACAAGTAACTTTTTTATTTGACCATTTTATCATAAATGAACTACACTATCATATTTGCCGTGTTTGTTTCATGTGTTAAATAAATAGAATTTAACACTACAAATTAACTAGATATTTCTTTAATAACAAAATATTCATTTAAAACTGTCTATAATGACCTCACGTCACCATCTCACATTATTCTGACGTCATATATTACCAACGTCATGTACTTTTCCAATAGCAGCAAGGGATGTTTTATATGCACATTCCACCGACAGGACAGCACAAACCACAACCTGGAATATACCAGTCTTGAGGCACTATGAGCCCATCAAGTGTGTTTTTCCTATTATGACCAGGGCTAGAAATTAAGAAATATTTCCTCTGGTCTGGGGGACTAGTCGGCTAGAAAGATTTATTAGTTCCCAAGAACAAAGAGTACCAGTGTTTGATCAGGAGTTTGATGGAAAACAATATACATTAATGAATATGTTACAGGTATGATTCAATTCTAAATATGCGAAAAGTTTACAATGAGATGAACAGTTTGTTTTGGACCAACTAATGATGATACTGTATCCATTGGAGAAGGTGATTTTCCTATGAATGTTCAGAATATAGACAAATTATTTAATTTATTTGTGACCTAGTAATAGTACGCAATACACCGCCATCCCAAGTTGTTCCTACATGTGAGGTTTGATGGTCCTGTATGCATCTGTATGCAAGATATGATCTGGACAAGGATTTACCGTTATTTGCAGTAGACCGTGAAAAGTAGGTCACAGTGATCTAGTAATAGTACACGACGCACCGCCATCCCAAGTTGTTCCTACATGTGAGGTTTGATGGTCCTGTATGCATCTGTATACAAGATATGGGACAAGAACAAGTTAACAGACGGACGGATGGACGGACAGATGTTTGGACAGACGGACAACGCCATACCATAATACGACCCATAATAGATGGGCATATAAAAATCACTAGTCTTCGTATCATTTGGATATCCGAAGCAGATGCAACATATGTGGCTTGTAGCATGCTGTTAAGAAAAACACATTAGGATACATACATGTATCTGTTTAGTGGTATCGTGGCAATTTATCCTGGCAGTCAGCATCTTAAACTTGGGTCACACCTGCTTAGAACCACTAGCTTGGGGGACCAGCATAATTTAAATTGTACTTGTCCCCAACGATTTCCACTTGCTTGGAGTGAGGGGGCGAGCGTTAATTTCCATCTCTGCTATGATTCAAGCACCCCAGGTGAACACTTTACTGACTGAGCTAGATCCCAGCCCACGCTCACAGTCCTACTGGCTAAAACAGCATTGGACAGTATTAAACATACACATTCTCTTCTAACTGCTTCTAAAACAAACCTTGCTTTTGCGGAAAACGTCGACTCCACACTACTGCAGTGTGCGCTGGAACAGCCTGTACTAGTAAAGCGTGAGCCACACGCTGCACACGCCACTCTGAGAGACAGCTTCATGAACGTACACACGTGACACAGGACCTGGAAACTGCCCACCGAAGTAGGGGTGCCATTGTACAGTTGTGACAAGTACTGCACTCCCAGCTGTGAGTTAACTTGTAGAACTTCACCCCGGTGAGCAGTGCCCCACGTACTGTCTGACACACTGAAAGAAGAACAAGAAAACATAGCAAGACAGTAAGGCACGATAATATATATAAATTTTATATTATAACTAACGGCACTTTGACTAGATGACTAAGTTTGAGCATTCTCCCTAAGCTACATATATGACGTCCTTCACAAAGTCAAGTCAATGAGTGACAATGAAGTACATGTACATGAGGTGACAATTTTAAGTATTTTTTTAGGATGTGCAGGCCAATCATGATCAGACACTGAGGTTGCCTATTAAAACAGTTACATGGCTCCCATTATTTTAAAAACAGAAACAAAAAAAAACCTATAGACATCGAGCATATACAATACAATATTCAACATTTAACATTTAAAGTTTAAAGGGACATTCCTGAGTTTGCTGCAATTTTTAAGATGTTATCGACCGAGAGACTTTTTAACGATTGTAATTATATATCAAATATATTTTTCTGCATAAAATATTAGTGGCTGTATATTAAACGTGTTTCTGATCGTTCTAATATTTGTAGGTTAAATTTTATCTTATTTCCTAAAAAAAACAAAATTCGTACATACGAAATTATTTGAAGACAAAATCCAGTTTGGGCTTCTTACAAATATTAAGACGACCAGAAAGACATTGAATATACAGACACTGATATTCTAAACAATTTTTTTTATTTAATATGTAAGTTTAATCGTAGAAATATTTTATTAGTCGAAAACATCTTACAATGCAGCAAACTCAGGAATGTCCCTTTAAGTCTGAAAACTGTATATTTAGTATGTCATCCGCAGGGCTCCAATTTAACAGTGGCCATGCTGTAAATTGCCTGAAAATTAAACAGTCTCAAGGCCAAACTGGCCAGGCCTTATTTTGCATGTTACAAATTGGTCATCATACTCAAATGTGACTCCTGAAAGTTGTTTTATTACAAAACATGAAACTGTTCAAACCTACTTATAAATTTTGAATGGGTGCTGTTTTGTCTTCTTGCTCTGCCGTAATGCCCACAAAAATCTCCACTGGTCTAGGCCAAATTGCCCTTCCCTCTTATTTACCAAATTCGAGGCCTTGCAAACAGACATGTACACCCCAAAAATCATCAATAACAAAAACTAAAAAAAACCCCACTCTTTATTAGCATATACAGTCAAACCTGTCTTAAGCGGTTACACAAGGGAGTAGATAAAAGTGGCCGCTAAAGACAGGTGGCTGCTGATTACAGGTTGCGACATATAGTCTTTAAAACATATGTTGTTGTTTCTTGTTTTAGTGTCTTTACTGCTAATTAATGGATGTGTGCTTCACAGTTTACTATAAATAAACTTTTGACATGTCGCCTCCTTCAGGAAAAACTGGAACTGGAATGTATTAAATTAACCTTTCCAAGTTTGTTTTCTCTTTCCATTTAATTATTTAATTTCTACTTCATGCGGTGTATTGTCATAGTAAGTGAATCTGCAAATGTCAAGCGTAGCCTGCCCAGAGGTAATCAGATGCTTTCCATAGTCATACTTTCTTAATTGATACACAGTAGAGATGTCGGGACTGAATGGGTACTAGTATTCCTGAAGGTGTGAAGATCGGTTATTTGCTGCTGTTGTTAAATATCCCTTTTATATAATAGTAATCATTTACTGTGGCCACTTAATACAGGTATTTTAGCGATCCGATTTGGGTGGCCGCTGGCCGCATTAGACAGGTGACCACTTATTACAGGTGCATTTACGTTATAAATTGTTTGGGAGGGGAAAATGTGGCCGCTTAAGGCAGGTGACCGCTGAATACAGGTGGCCTTTAGGACAGGTTTAACTGTATTGTATTGCAGTTTAAGATTCCCACCTAGAGATAGTAATATAGTGACAAACGTAGGACCAATGTTTCTTTATGTACATGTACAACATATATACTTTGCTACATCTGCACCATTTCATCATATACATGTAGCGGAAGCGAACTGATTTTTGACAAACTGGCTCAGGATGAAACGTCTGGTACCCACATTGAAAGACTGGTTGCTGTTCTGCATTACGATTACATTACTATTAGAGTAAGACTCTTGGGGTGTCAGTGTATAGAAAAAATGGCAGCAATAACTAAGAACGGTTGTGTTTACATTGTTTATAGTTTAATTACTAAAATAAGATCAGTACGTATATTAGTCTTGGATGGGTCACAGATTACTACTAGTCAAATATTATTTAGTGAAATGTGGTACATGAAAGCAAATGGAAAGAAGAGAATTGTGGATCCGTTTCTTTTCTTTTTGTACAATCGCAGCATTCAGTCGCCAAATTGCGAATTTTAGGAACAATTGGCGAATTTTATTTTAATTTAAGTAATAATTGCTATTTTGTTGGAAAATAACTGGGTTTTGCATTTTTTGAGATAATTTGGTGAAATGTTTTGCTCACCGAGAGCTAGCCCTGAATTCTTCTGGTATATATTCAGGTTTTAACCCACCGTGGCGAAATTGCATGCATCACCATAGAACTGCCACATGGGAACATAACTACATATTTGAAATCTCTTTAAAATTAATATATAATCTGAGTATCAAAAAATAACAAAGAAGATTTTCATATATATATGGCTTCAGTTTACTTCATTATCACATTTTCATTGGCTGGCTCTTGATGAATCCAGCCAACAGACACACGTCTTAGTAACGGCACAAAACTGTAGACAATACCGAGTTCAGGTTGAAATGAGATAAAGATATTTTATTCCGAGAATGTAGAATGTAGTAAGAATTAATCGCTTAAATTTTTTTATAGTGAATCTGAATTTTTTTTAAAGATATTTGGATTCAATTCTGGAATTCAGAGTATGGGATGATAAATCCTGAACGTTTGTCGCCTTGCTTTGCAAGCCTTTTTGCATTGTCCTGCAAGATCGCAAAGTAGCAAGTTTAATGTTAAACCTGACCACTGTACATACGATAAACTTGTGCAACTTAATGTCACTGTAAAAAAGTAAATAGGCCTATTATTAAATAGTGTAAATGACAATCTACCACTGTATAGCTTATCATAAACATATAAGCATGTTGCAACTTAATGTCACTTTAAAAAAGTAAATGAGCCTATTATGAAACAGTGTAAATACCAATCTACCACTGTACATCTTACGATAAGCATGTTACGACTTACTGTCACTTTAAAAATGTAAATAGGCCTATTATAAAATAGTATAAATGCCTATGTACCACTGTATACATGTAGCTTATGATAAACATACATGTATAAACATGTTGCAACTTATTATCACTTTAAAAATGTAAATAGACCTACCTATTACGAAACGGTGCAAATACCAGTCTACCACTGTACATCTTATGATAAACATGTTGTGACTTACTGTCACTATAAAAATGTAAATAGCCTGACCTATTACGAAACGGTGCAATTACCAGTCTACCACTGCACATCTTATGATAAACATGTTGTGACTTACTGTCACTGTAAAAATGTAAATAGCCTGACCTATTACGAAACGGTGCAAATACCAGTCTACCACTGTACATCTTATGATAAACATGTTGTGACTTACTGTCACTATAAAAATGTAAATAGCCTGACCTATTACGAAACGGTGCAAATACCAGTCTACCACTGTACATCTTATGATAAACATGTTGTGACTTACTGTCACTATAAAAATGTAAATAGCCTGACCTATTACGAAACGGTGCAAATACCAGTCTACCACTGTACATCTTATGATAAACATGTTGTGACTTACTGTCACTTTAAAAATGTATATGGGCCCAATACGAAACAATGTAAATGCCAATCTACCACTGTATGGCTTAAGATAAACATATAAACATGTTGCGACTTACTGTCACTTTAAAAATGTAAATGGGCCTATTACGAAACAGTGTAAATACCAATCTACCACTGTATGGCTTATGATAAACATATAAACATGTTGTGACTTACTGTCACTTTAAAAATGTAAATGGGCCTATTACGAAACAGTGTAAAGGCCAATGTAGCCCAAAGCTGTGTGTACATGATAATGATGTATGAATTACCTGGATGTGTTTGGGTTGGACACTTGACACACCGAGACCGTGGACACTGTAGTATACTGACAGTAAACTGTACCACTAGAAGATACACGTCTTTCCAGTCGAGTAAACAACACGGTTGCTCCTGGCAACAAGCCGAGAGGATACGATATATTGTCCAGGTTCATGTACACTTGTACAGACTGTCTCTGAAAAGCACCAACCTCAAGACAAACGGTTCTTCTCTTCAGTATTGATATTCCTACAATGCATTTAATAGACCGTAAAATTCTACCATTACAAAACTGAAATCTAGTTAAGAGAGTCTGCGTGTGATTGTGCGTGTGTGCAGGTTAATTTATAATTTTTATCACTTTTGTTAATTAGTAGAAAAACTAAAATTTGATAAAACTAAAATTTCTTTCTCCACAAAGCTGACTTTCTTCACTATATATACAGGTAAATAAATGTAAAGCTGTTTTATTTACATATATATATTTTTAAACATTCTTCACTATATATAAGTAAATACATGCAAAGCTGTTTTATTTACATTTATATATATATATTAAACAAATGCACATAAATATAGGCAATTTGCGCTATTTTGAAAATAATTGTTCATTATCATTTTACCATTATATATATATATTAATAGAACAATTCAATGTTTTACAAACTAATTGCAATTAGCTATATATATACAGATATACAATTATGTTGTATTCTATATTGCATAATTTATTTTACCATCTGACGCTATATAACTATAACTAAAACGTGCTGAGTGTGTTGTTAAATAAAACATTTCTTACTTCTCACTTTGCATTGTTACCATACCAGGTTTAATTTTCGATGCAACAGCTATTTAACACACCTAAAGTTTTGTTTCTTGTCTCCAGTTCCTCACTGTCATATGAATGTATCTGGATCTTCTCGGAAGTGGCTACATTCTGATCCAAATGTTTGCGGGTTACAATCTGTCCACTAAAGCTCACAACTGTCCCTGAAAAACTAATCATTTGAAACTTACAAAATATTTACACTTTTCTAATTCAGGTGCCATTAAAACAATCCTCCTTTTATTCCATAGTTTTACTGGATTAAGAATTTTAAGACAAACAAATAAAAGATGCTTCATTTGTGGATTAAAACTGACAAAACAATACATGACTTTGTTATTATGCGCAAACCAGAAATACAGGCACTTGTACATTTAAATATATCATAATACATCTATTAAGTTTGACAATGAAATGTATGTTAAAGTAAACAACCCTTGCAATTAAGAAAATTACTGCGGCAAAAAAAAAAAAATGCTGTGCTAAAATAGTGTCCACAGCAATTTTAACATTAACATGTTTGCAACCAAGTCTGTAGATTGCGAGTAAATCTGAATGATGAGTTTATTTGTTTTGTTTGACAATGCACTGTAAGATTCATTTATACCAATGACGGTATCCGTTGATTGAAAGTGACATAACAGTTAACATGCAAATGACACATGCTCGATCAAGAACAATGGGGTTGTAAGGGAATGACAATTTATCATATACAGCGTAGTCAGTCCGCTGTAACCTGCCAGTTCAATCTTTATCTTTTAATAATATTACATCAAATTGTCAGAATATATTTAATGCATTATAGAATTAAATAATTTTGTTTAATAATGTCATACATGTATTTTCTGTTAGGAAATCTTTTACCAAGACCTAATGCCCCCATTACAAACCCAAGTAAATTGTATTGTTTTTGATTGTTTTTTTAATCAGGTGACTTTGCACCAGAAGACCTCTCTATATATACATGTGTATGTACATGTATATCTACAAATATCTCATCATCACGCCTACTTCAATGACTTGTTGGAGTGTATGTTGAAAAAATTTCGGAACATAAAACACCTGTACTAAACCACAGCCATAAGCAAACGAGATGGGGGATGGGGATGGGGGGTGTCAAATGCCCCCTCCCCCAGGTGCTGAAGCAAAACCTCAAATTTGGGCAAAAATAATAGAGATATTTGGACAAAATGTGCTGACCCAAGACCTTTTCACCATGTATTCCCATCAATCTACCCTCAAAATTAGCTGTTATTCATGTAAAATGTGTTGTGATTAATTTGCTACCCTATATCTCTGTTTGGTAGTAATGTTAATATCGATAAATGTTATACAGATTTGGACATTTTCGTTTAATTTGGGCAAAAGCCAGCCTGCCCCCCCCCCCCCCCCCCCCCCAAACAAAAATGTTTTCAGTTCACAAAGTATGTTTTATTTTTAACAATAAGGAAAAAATACATCTTGGGGGTGGGGGGGAATCCAATATATAAAAAAACCAAGAATGCTGTGGCGAATGAAAACCTCCGCGGCATTGCTGACTGACACAGACGGTTGCAGGGGTTAAGTAAACATGCAAGTGTCGAGCCATTAAAATACAATTACTGTATGCTCACCTTTCTGATAAAATTTCCTCAACTGTATCGAGAGGAGCTGGTTCTAATCTCTGCTTTATGTCCTGAAATCGAACAGCAGTAATAGAAATAAGCAAAAAATGTTACTACATGTAGTGCACTGGATAAACAGATCCAGAAATCTATTTGTCTGCCAATATTTTTACTTGTCCAAATAAATGGTTTGTTTTATTAAAGTACCAGGATGATGTTTGTAATTACTCAAAATGAAACTGCACTGAAACATTTACTTGTCCACTGGACAACCACCGAGGCATATTTTGCTTGTCCGAATAGATTTTCAGTTGTCGGGACAAACGGACAAGTGCCTATTTTGAACACTGAACAGTACGACCGCTTGTAATGACAACACATGCTACTCAACTGTATTAGTCCAGAGCACATTTGAATGAATGGTCCATTTTTTATAAAAGCATGAAACTTGGCGCACACACATACTACACATCATAGACATTAATCTTAAGATTGGAGGCATTCTCAATATGACCTGTGTTGACAATGGCGGCCATTTTTCAAAATGGCCACCATGTCAATTTCGCAATATAAAAGCATGCATGGTCAAAATAACCCTAAATAATTTTATTGTTATTTTATGTTTAACTACTTTCATTTTGAACCTCTAGAATTAAATACATAATTAGAAAATTGACTTCAGAGGTCATTTCAGTGTCATAACTGTAAAAAATTAATATAAATTCTTAATGATGTTTTTCAGTTTTTTCAGATGGTTACGTTCTAAAAGAACTTGATTTTGGTCACGTTCATGGGGATGGGGATGGGGGTGGGGATTGTACTGCTGTTTTGTGAACATCCTTAGCTGGTAAATGTTATTATGTTAATATGCAATGTGCAATGCATGCAAGCAAAACGAATTACTTTATAAATATACACATACACATATTTTAACTGTACATTGGAAAAAACTTGGTGTTTTCTCTTTTATGGACACATTACCTGTCCTCAAACAAGTGCACTCCCCACTACGGCTAGTAGTCTGGTCCGAACATCCCAAAAGCCAATGGGATGGCCTAAATTCTTCTACTGTATGCTCCCTCTAGTTCCAGTAATGTTAAAAAGAAAATAGTACTATTTGAAGAAACAAAAAGACACTGGTAGATGCAGATCTATACTCACTTCAGACAATCCCTTTACTGTAGAGGAAAGAACTTTCTCAACTGAGATGTCATCATCCACTTGATAACACATCCTGGCATGCGAAAACTCCACAGCTGCTTTTAGTTTCGTTCCATAGAATGCCTTAAGTTTAAACAAGGGTTTAGTTCCCTTGGATATCAGTCTGTAAAATGATCCCATTTGCAAGCATTCATACCACCTCACGGACCTGCCATGAAACACCACAACCACTGGTATAACGCTGCATCCAGAGTCCACGGGGCTGCTGTCAGCATCATCTTCAGCTTTCCGATCACCTACTACACCCACGGAGGTCTTACTTCTAGCACCAGACATCCTGTATGCTACGTCCGAATCGGAAATCTCTGCTGGTTCATGACCCATTTCTGTTGAGTCACCAACAAAATAACCTAGAGCACAGAATACCAGTGCCCTGCTGGTCGTGAATGTTTTAACCATGAGGGACTCCACGTGAGTTACATAAAGCAGCTGAGTAGCCCTCTCACTGACTGATGGTCTGCTTCCAGGGACACCTTCAGTAGGTGGCAACCTCATTAGTTTAGTGGATGGTTCACAACTCTCAGGTGGCCATTCATCTCTGGTGTCAAGAAACACACAGTCTGTCAACGATATCTGCAGGTATGTCACGTACCGCGATTGTAAAACATGTGCTCTGTCAATTTGACGACAGTCTGCCATGTCTGTATTGAGAAAGCGTTCTGTAACTACTTCACACTTACTGACACCAACGAGGCAGTGACTCAGAGCTGGCTGCACCTTAGGGCAGGTGATGGGTTTACCCTGGGAGACCTCGAGACAATGGTGATCACAAGTGTGTTCAGCCGTAGCCGCAGAACAGACCACAATGACATTAATGCTTCCCGTGTCATCACGCAGTACGAGACGCCCACTTACAGACGAAAACTCGAACCGTCCAACGAGAATCTGCACAAAACAAACAACATAATAAGAACAGGAAGGAAGGAACTGTTTTATTTAATGACACACTCAACACATTTTATTTACAGTAATATGGTGTCAGACATATGGTTAAGGACAACAGAGAATTAATAGAGAAAACCCGCTGTCTCCACTTCATGGGCTTCTTTTTTCGATTAGCAGAAAGGGATCTTTTATATGCACCATCCCAGACAGGAAAGCCCATACCATGGCCTTTGATGTACCATAAGAAGAACAGATAACACACAAAATACTTTAAATCATGAAATTAATGCAAGCAAGATATTAATGCGAAAAATGATTAGTTGACATTATATTATTTAACTAGAAAAACAAGAAACCACCACGCGTGTGTCTATTAGAATGAAAGTGCTATGTTATGTCGTTTAGAAAGTAATCATGTTATGAACAAGATAACACAAACATAAAAGAAATGTATTCTGGACTAGCAAAATGAACAAGGAATTGTTGTTGTTGTTGTTACTAGGTAGGTGTATTATTTTAGATCCACAACGTGTTATTTCTGTAGTGCTGGGCAAAAGAGATACAGGAAATTACTACCGACTAACACAAATGGCTAGGTTTCACTGGTTTGACTGTCAAAACAAATGCCAACTTCTATTGTTTAATTGATGAAAGCCAAAACTAAATTAAATTCTGTGAAAACAACTCATAATTTTTTGTTTTTCAGTGTGATCTTTAAAAGTTGTAGTTGCCAGATGCAATAACAAAAATACATGTTGTAGTGTGTACCTGTCCCAATGCAGTAATATCATGACGCATTATTTTCATATTTTACAGTAAATAATTATTTTGAAAAAAATAGTCTTGATGTTGTAACTCGTAGTGATTATGCTCGTAGATACTGAATTTGCATTTCAGTACTGGCTCCCACCAAGAGCGAGTTTAGTGATCCAATAGGGATGTGTAAGACCACTATACCGATTGCTCACTCTCACACTAATGACTATAACAACAATCATTTTGCAAGATGTTAATGCAATTAAAATGGTGTCAGTATGAGTGTTTAGTGCTATAAAAAATATGATAAACATAATTAAATAAATGTTATTTTGATGGATTTTATTTGCTGAAGTAAATTGTAAAAATCACACAATGAAAACAAAAATTGATTGCGAACAAAGTATGGGTTACGGTCAAATACAAAACATAACCAATACAAGATGTTGGATTGTGATTGTAGTTATTGACAACTGTATTAATGTATAACAAGCAGTCACAGATTACCAATGCATGGAACATTTCATTCAGTATCACATCACAAATACAAGTTTCAGAAATCGTTACACAATCTTAAAACATTAATCTTCTGACTACTGAAGTTGAGATATCTCACCCGATGTCACTCCAGTCGACATACTGTACACTGTATACAGTGCATTCCCCAATTCATATTTCCCACCGTTTTGCACATGGCACTCATCAGAAATAATAATACGACAGGAAATAGATTAACTGTTAGTATGGCAGCTTTAGGTTTTTGTTTTTCAATGGAAAATACCTGATAATTTTGAGTTAAAAATGTGATTTTCGGCAACATTAAAAAAAACAAATCTAGTCAGAAAAACACAGTTATTGGGATTAATGGACATAAACACTGGACATCTGGCCACAAATGCCTGTAAGTAAACACTACTTTTAAAAAAATTTCCTTAATTTTAATCAACATTAACTGAAATAAAAATTTGAAAACCCCATGAAAATAATACTTACAGATTCAAATATGAACTTTATTTTATGTATTTATAAAATATATAAGTGAAAATATGTGAGTAAAAGTTATAAACTTGTACCCAGTCAACATAGTTTTTGTCAGAAACTAAGCCAGTAGTTTGAAGGTTAAATAGTTAATTGCTATTCAGTTTTCAGTTTAATTACCAACTGTTCAGGGCTGGAAAATTAAAATATGCCCGGATGCTATTTTTTAAAAATTAGCAGGCCAAAAACAATACAGCCTATTGGAAATAAGACAGTAACACATGAGTCCAGGGTTTGGGTGTATGGAAAATTAGGACCTCTGAGATGTATTTTAGAGCATTAAAAAATTAAAATAGAACAGAATCAGGAGCTCAGTCTCAGCTAAATAGAAGATGAGATGATCGTAAATACATCTGTCTCTTAAAAACTGACCTGCAATATTTTGGTAATTTTCTATTTTGCCTGAAAGGTCTAAAAAATGGACTGCTTTTTTCAGCCCGCTATTCTGAACACTGCTGCTGCTAATCAACATTTTGAAAACATACAGTTCCCTGCAGTGTCTGTAGCATGGATTTACCTGCTGTGGACTCTTCGTGATGACTCGAGGGAGGTAACTCCAGTACAATTGTTGGTTCAGTTCACTGGCAGGCATGTCATGGGATGAGTACTTCTTTTTAAGGGTACTTAGATCTTGATCCAAGCTATCAGTTGACTCATGCAGTCCTTTTATTTCTGCAAGCATGGGGATTCTCCTCCCGGACAACTATACACAACAAAGTTACAACATATTTTTATTTATTATATGTATTTGAACTTTTTGTGAACCCAAAACAAATATTTTGAATGCAAGGTTGTATATTCATTAATTATTAAAAAAGTAAATAAACAAGAACATGTACCGTATATATCAGTGTATTAGCAGATTCTGTGGATAAGCCGAACCCTTAGTTTTAAAAACAATTCTGGTCAGAAAAGCACTGTTATTGGAAATAATGGACATAAATACTGGACAGCTGGCCACAAATGCCCGTAAGTAAACGTGACTTTTTCAATTTTTTGCCTAATTTTAATCAACATCAACTGATATAAAATATCATAAAAATTTGAAAAAAACCCACAAAAATAATACTTACCGATTAAAATATGAACTTTATTTTATGTACCGTATATCGCTGTGTATTAGCCGACTCCATGCATTAGCCGACCCCCTAGTTTCACCCTCCAAATCGGCTTTAAAATTATCGACCTTGTATATAAGCCGACCCCCCTATATAAAACTAACCAAGTCAGATGTCTGTGTGGTCTCTACAAAATGACAAAGTACATCTGCTTTCAAACGTCATTTGTCACAGCAAACTTATCCGGAAGCAGTAGCCGATTTCTATTTATAGAAACGGTGTCCGGTTAATTTATTTCTCGTAAAATATAAGTACCAAGATAGCGAAATATACCTAAACATTCTTGATTGCAGCCACACGTTAAAAACACAGTGACTGTTTGCATTGTTGATTGTGCTAATCGGTCTTTTCATTACTAGTCGGCTATACCCTACCATACCCAACCACCCGTGTCGATTAATCCCAAGCCGACAAACAAAACAAATGAAGCTGGAACAATTAACGTGTTCACCGGTTTAGTAAGCAGTTTTGTAATGACACGTGACCTGCGAAGTTTTCCGAAATTGTTTTGATCGGTCACTATTTATTGTTGTTTAAACAGATAAATATTACTAAATAACTTTTAAACACCAACATTTATTAAAGATGAACATATATATACAATTTTAATATCTTTTATTTGTAATAGCTTGTGTTAAAATGCAATATTAAACCTTTATGAAAGCGGAAATGCAGAGCACAATAATGACAATAGATCGAGTCGAGCCGTGACGTCACTATTCTAACTTTACATTTCTAGTAAAATGTTGACTCCTTAGATAAGCCGACCCCAGCCTTTGACTTGATAAATTTTGTATCAAAAAGTCGGCTAATACACAGCGATATACGGTATTTATAAAACATTTAAGTGAATACATGTGAGTAAAAATTATAAACTTGTACCCACTAAATGTAGGTTTTTTTAAAAATTAGTCCAGTAGTCTAAAGGTTAAGTAAACTGTTACCGAATGAATCCAAATAACCAGTTAACTAAGAAAGTTGCTCACTTAAGAGTTATTCATTTTTTAAATGCTAGATTGATTATATACAGAGTTTAACTGTGGAATGATATCGATTTTCATTAGTTTTCCATCAAAAAATTATTACAACAATCTTCTTTGTTAATAAGTTTGTGTGGGTTGCTTTTTATTCATTCCATTCTTGTTTGGGTATTAAATGACAAATGTGAGTAAAAATTCTGACGAAGTAGTTAAAAAATACAACTACCAGTCCGACGGGCGATCTGTCTTGTTGATTTTGTTTGCCACGTGATGTTGATCATTTACCAGGTATTCTTAATAATGTTTTGTCAATATATCTATATATATATATATATATAATATTTGAAGTGAAGACACTGTATATTATAATATTGTTAATAATATATCATTCTATAGACTGGCGGACTAGTAGAAATTATTGCGGGCTAAATTTTAGTTGGTTCTGGTCCTAGTGAAATATGTTCCATTTCTGCACCCTTGCAGGGACACAGCAGGGAGATTTTGTATTTGTTACACTGCATTTCACACATAGATTTCTGTAGGTTCCATTGAGAGTTGACAATTAGTTTTTGGTTCCATGTAAAGGATAGGGAACATTTTGTTCACTATTGTGTCGCGATTCGCTACATAGGTTTTAGAGATCGCCGTCTATACTACAGACAATTCTTTTTAAGGATAAAACATTATAAGAAACATTTTGAATTGTATTTTTCAATTCTGTGCATCAAATGATAAAATGAAACACAGTATTTGGAATAATGAAGCAATTTACAGCTGATTATAATTATGTACATGTAGCTTAATGTACTTTATATAACCATACATGTACATCCCCGTCAGTGGGCCCATTGGGCTATTTCTCGTTCCAGCCAGTGCACCACGAATGGTATACAAAGGCGTGGTATGATCTATTCTGTCTGTGGTATGGTGCATATAAAAGATCCCTTACTGAATGTAACTATTGTGTGGGTTTCCTCTCTCAGACTATAAGTCAAAATTACCAAATATTTGACATCCAATAGCCGATGATAAATAAATCAATGTGCTCTAGTGGATTCATCAAGCAAAACAAACTTTAACTTTTTATATTTAACAATAATTATATACATTAGTGTTATTTACCATTAAATGAAATAAAGTTTGTTTTGTTTAACGACACCACTAGAGCACACTGATTTGTCAATCATTGGCTATTGGATATCAAACATATATGGTAATTTTGGCATAGTCTTAGAGAGGAAACCCGCTACAGTGTTCATTAGTAGAAAGGGAGTTTTTATATGCACCATCTCACAGACAGGATAACACATACCACAGCCTTTGATACATCAGTCATGGTGCACTGGCTGGAACGAGAAATAACCCAATGGGCCCACCGACTGGGATCAATCCCAAACCAATCGCACATCAAGCGAGCACTTAACCACTGGGCTACATCCTGCCCCCCCATTAAATGAATGCAAATTACAAAAACATTTTGTACAATAAAACCAACCTCACCCACCAACAGGTGACAGCAATGTGGTATTGTCAGAAATTCACCAACAAAATTTCTTGGATGATGCTTCAACCAAGAACAAACTGAAGACAAAATATGTGACACTATCTCTTCAGCATGTGTTGGGCCCCTGTGAAAATAAATCAAACTTGTAAAATTAATCGCCTGTCAGCTTTGTAAAGGTACATGTAATGTCAAATGAATCAAACTTGTAAAATTAATCGCCTGTCAGCTTTGTAAAGGTACATGTAATGTCAAATGAATCAAAGAATAAGGATTTTCCAACTACAGTGGACTCTTTGTGTAAACCAGATTCCAGGGGACTGATAAAATGTGCCGGTATATACAAAGTTCTGGATTAGACAGATGTCACCAGCCCTCTAAATAGGCTAGTATATCTCAGTTGTAACGGATTAGTAGGTTACAGTAAATGGTATATCTCAGTTGTAAGTGATTATTAGGTTAAACAGTATATCTCAGTAGTAACAGATTATTAGGTTAATCAGTATATCTCAGTTATAACGGATTAGTAGGTTAAATGGTATATCTCAGTTGTAACGGATTAGTAGGTTAAACGGTATATCTCAGTTATAATGGATTAGTAGGTTAAACGGTATATCTCAATCGTAAGTGATTAGTAGGTTAAATGGTATATCTCAGTCGTAATCGATTAGTAGGTTAAACGGTATATCTCAATTGTAAGTGATTAGTAGGTTAAACGGTATATCTCAGTCGTAATCGATTAGTAGGTTAAATGGTATATCTTAGTTATAACGGATTAGTAGGTTAAATGGTATATCTCAGTTGTAATTGATTAGTAGGTTAAACGGTATATCTCAGTTGTAACTGATTAGTAGGTTAAATGGTATATCTCAGTTGTAATCGATTAGTAAGTTAAACGGTATATCTCAGTTGTAATCGATTAGTAGTTTAAACGGTATATCTCAGTTGTAACTGATTAGTAGGTTAAATGGTATATCTCAGTTGTAATCGATTAGTAAGTTAAACGGTATATCTCAGTTGTAATCGATTAGTAGTTTAAACGGTATATCTCAGTTGTAACTGATTAGTAGGTTAAACGGTATATCTCAGTTGTAATCGATTAGTAGGTTAAATGGTATATCTCAGTCGTAAGTGATTAGTACGTTAAACGGTATATCTCAGTTGTAAGTGATTAGTAGGTTAAATGGTATATCTCAGTCGTAAGTGATTAGTAGGTTAAACGGTATATCTCAGTTGTAACCGATTAGTAGGTTAAATGGTATATCTCAGTAGTAACCGATTAGTAGGTTAAACGGTATATCTCAGTTGTAACCGATTAGTAGGTTAAACGGTATATCTCAGTTGTAACCGACTAGTAGGTTAAACGGTATATCTCAGTAGTAACCGACTAGTAGGTTAAACGGTATATCTCAGTAGTAACCGACTAGTAGGTTAAACGGTATATCTCAGTAGTAACCGACTAGTAGGTTAAACGGTATATCTCAGTAGTAACCGACTAGTAGGTTAAATGGTATATCTCAGTAGTAACCGACTAGTAGGTTAAATGGTATATCTCAGTAGTAACCGACTAGTAGGTTAAATGGTATATCTCAGTAGTAACCGACTAGTAGGTTAAACGGTATATCTCAGTTGTAACGGATTAGTAGGTTAAACGGTATATCTCAGTTGTAACCGATTAGTAGGTTAAATGGTATATCTCAGTTGTAACGGATTAGTAGGTTAAACGGTATATCTCAGTTGTAACCGATTAGTAGGTTAAATGGTATATCTCAGTAGTAACCGATTAGTAGGTTAAATGGTATATCTCAATAGTAACCGATTAGTACATGT
Source organism: Gigantopelta aegis (assembly GCF_016097555.1). Lineage (NCBI taxonomy): Eukaryota > Metazoa > Mollusca > Gastropoda > Neomphalida > Peltospiridae > Gigantopelta > Gigantopelta aegis. The sequence goes on from NC_054700.1 coordinate 27,844,746, forward strand.
AGGTTAAAGACCCGTTAAATAATACCAGTAAAAAATGTGACGGTAGCGTCCATGAAAGCTTTTAATATATAACTGGTACTTATCTGTGCTATACAAATCGGGGAAACACTGCTTTAATAGACACCTTCGAAGACGTACCAATCCGATCAAAACTCCTTTACCTCTTTAATTTATTATTAATTTAAAACAGTCTACTTTTATAAGGTAATAGATCAGAACGTCTGATAAGGCTAATTCATTTATACTGTTCATATAGTTATTGAAAAAAGAAAGGAACTGAATTAAATAGTGGCTTCTGTAGCCTACACAAATGAACTTGTTACGGAAATCAGCGAAGTTGGTAAAATTGTCTCGATTAGTTCATAACTGTTAGCCTACAAAGCTTACGCGAGGTCCCAAAAATGGCAAGCGTGTAACTTTTTATTTCTTTAAAAAAGAAATGAAATTTAGACCAAAAAAATTCAAAAGTAGACGGAAAAATAAAAAGAAGGAAAAGAAAAGTCTTTTTTTAATATTTGTTTTAACGTCTATTATTTTTATTATTTTATCTTTAAAAAATTTCAAATAAAACTTCATTTAAATGTGTATTCCAGCCAGAGGTTAATTAATGTACATCTGTTACTTATGTGTGTGTGTGTGTGTGTGTATGTATGTATGTGTGTCTGTGTGTGTGTACAAAATATATAACAGTAATCAGTGATCATAGCCAACTATTTAATTTTTGTTTGTTTCAATGTGTTTGTTAGAAAGTCCCAGACCATGTGACTGGAACATGATATGATGTGCAGTAGAGCTAAGATCACTTCCTAAAACAGAGCCCTGGTAACCTATGGGTTACGACATATTTATCAAGTTTATGGTTCCCATTATTATTACTATAAAATGCCATAGCAGATACACTAATACTTTGTTATTCATTCATATCACTGCTCTCATTGTACTGATACTTGGATGTATATTTAATCACAACTGATCAAATGTTACAGGGTGTAGTTTTTGTTTAATAAGATTTTGTGGAGTACAAAGTATCGTGCTCGACTTTCATGACATGCATTAACCTCCCGCAGGAAGCCAAACCATTCTCGCCTATTTCAACCCCTGCAATGCCCCCTCCCCCCACCCACCCCCGACACCAAAGCATGTAACTTACTTTGCTATAACCTTGATTCTTTTCACCATGTCCAAGAGGCTACTGATATCCCTGCCATTCAGACCAAAGTTTGTAATCAGCTTGACCACTTGATTACTTGGAGAAAATGTATCAACCTGAAATGGATGTAACAAGCTCTTTTACATTTATCGTAATGTGTTAAACTGTATAAAAAGGAAGCATCTAAAACAAAGGTTAAAGCTATTATGGTCAAACACCTTTAACTGAATGTGTCAATAAACTGTATAAAAACGAAGCATCTAAAACCTGGTCAACACCTTTGTCTGAATGTGTTCATAAACTGCATAAACTATAAAAAGGAAACATCTAAAAAGGTTAACACTATGAGGGTCAAACACCTTAATGTGACTGGATTGTGGATTAGAGCAGTTTTCCTCCACTTTTATACAAGACATCACACAGCAGTGCAAATGAATTCTTGGTTCCTGAAAAATAATAAAACAAAATCATAACACTTCTAATGTCATATACTACCAGACACAAAGTCAAATATGGAATAGCACAACTTTAGTAACAGGTTTTGGTTTTTATTCTGTAAAGTTTACAAAATTAAATGAAAACAGGGCATTTTGACCAGCACATAAACAAGAATGGAAAGGAAGCACGTTGTTTTGCATCTTTGTACTGGATGTTTAAGAGTTAAGTTGATATTTTCAACTTGAATAGCCCTGTCCAGTTTTCCAATATTCACTGTCACAAGAAGACCAATCTGTCTGCCTGTTGTAAAAGGCCTCTGAAGTAATATTGAAAGAAAGAAAGAAATGCTTTATTTAACGACGCACTAAACACATTTTATTTACGGTTATATGGCGTCAGACATATGGTTAAGGACCACACAGATTTTGAGAGGAAACCCGCTGTCGCCACTACATGGGCTACTCTTTCCGATTAGCAGCAAGGGATCTTTTATTTGTGCTTCCCACAGGCAGGATAGCACAAACCATGGCCTTTGTTGAACCAGTTATGGATCACTGGTAGGTGCAAGTGGTTTACACCTACCCATTGAGCTTTGTGGAGCACTCACTCAGGGTTTGGAGTCGGTATCTGGATTAAAAATCCCATGCCTCGACTGGGATCCGAACTCGGTACCTACCAGCCTGTATGCTGATGGCCTAACCACAACGCCACCGAGGCTGGTTTCCTGAAGTAATATTGAGACCCAGCCTTAACTCCCTTTAATAAGCATTCTGAGAGTACTGCTACAGCAATACCTGTCCCCTACCAGGCCCAACAAATGTTCATATCTCCTGAGTGAAAGGGCCATAACTCTGAAAAATGGGTAAATTGCCATGAAAATCAAACGTGATCTGTAACTGTACATGGTAAAGCTATACAAAACATTTCAGCTCAATATCTTAAGGCATTCCGAAGAAAAAAGTCTGGACAATAAATGTTCTATCTTCTAAGTTAAAGGGCCATAATTCTGTTAAAAAATGAGTAAATATGCTATGAAAGTCAAACCTGATCTGTAACAGTATATGGTAAAGCTAAACACAAAATTTCAGTGCAATATCTTGAGGCATTCCAAAACAAAGGTGGGGAAATATATGTGGGACAGACGGTCAGAGACAAAGTCCATAGTCCCCTCTGGTTGGACCTGTAGGGGACTAACAGGGAACATTTTGTTTTCAAAATCTTGATTAGCATTGATATTAATAGCAATGTATCTAGTCAACTGCAATTCATTAGCAACTACTGCTTGTTTAAAAAGTGTGTAGTGATCATTAAAATTGCATAGTGAATCGCGACGCAATTCTGCACAAAATGTTCCCTGACCAACAAAGCAAAACCATCAAAATCAATTTCAAAATACTGTAACTATAGTCCTCCCCATCCTCATACAAAAATGTTTTTTATTAATAATTTCAGTTTGGTTTGATGTCAGAAAAAAAGTAAAAGAGTTTTGGAAATAAAAAACCCCCACCTATTTTTGGGTGCAAGTTACAAAACAATTGGCTCAGAAATAAATAACTTGCAGTAAAAGCCACGTTATGACAGTAAAACGGGTATGGCGCCATACCCAATTCTTTTGGCAGATTTAATTTTTTTGACAAATTAATTACTCTTATTATTACTGTATGATTTTCTTAACTTTAACCCTAAACTTGACCTATTTTCTTTTTGAAGGAGCCCCCCTCCCCCCCCCCCCCCCCCCCATACCCCCATTGATTGTGGTTGCATTCATTTCCATAGTGCCATACCCCAAAATTTCTTTCTGGCAGAAACATTGTATACCTCTCTGAATTCTTCACGATGAGTGTTGTAGACTACAATTCGTGTTCCAATTTTCAAGAATACAAACTTATGCCTGGCTGGTAGTGCACTCACATGCAATCTAAAAATTAAAATAACATTTTTAACACAGATCAGGTTTTGGAAACATTTGAACAACAACAACAACAACAACAAAAAACCACAACCCACACACACCAGTAAAACAGCCCTTCTGAGTGCTGTTAATAATTTCTTTTACCACTGGGGATTGTTTACATATGCATGCCTCTAGAAATCATGAGAACAATACTTTCGTTTGTCAGGCACTTGTGTAAGTCTAGTCTTTTATTATCTTCTTTTTTATTAAAGCATTTAAAATGACAACAATTTATACACATGGATGTCATAGGTTACGTAAAATAAAATAGATTACATGTATTTCTGTTTTTTTAACTCATAAATGCTTTATGAAATCCTGTAATTCTAAGAAGCCTCCATATATGGTTTGGAAACTATTTATCTATGGCAAGTCAAGTTATTGCATTCCCTCAAAACTAACTTTTAAAAATCTCCTAAAATTACATTTTACACATTTCACCACACATAAATGTATGTTCTTTTACCCTTGAGAATAGCAGGGTATGCACTTTACGGTCGCCCGATCGCCTATGGTTAGTCAAAATAGCATCGGGCAAGTCAAAACCGTATCACATGTCACCCACCCGGCGAACGAAAATTTCTGCATATTGTATTATGTATCAAAATGCAAATAACTAATGCTTGTAAGAGATTGGAAAGTTATTTTTTATTTATTGTTTTCAACTGGTTTCCTATCAGTATCTGCACAACCAAACCCATATAGGACAATAGCGACCACTTCCCCAGTCTATCGAGCAGTCTAAAACAATTCGCAATGCCTCGGCCGGTTTTGATTATGTATTTGGAAAATCTCGGCCACGTAAATGTATTCGTAGGTTCAATCGGAACACCTCGGCCATGTCCGTCTTTACTTTCCACTTAGTTACAATCGGAACAATTCGTCACATTCCGCTACGCTATGTTTCGCAGAAAGATTTTGTTTATGACCCTGAGGTTTCTGAAGTACATGTACATTGTGTTGAAACGTTTTCGTTTCTTACGGAATATACCAAGTTATCTGCCAAGGAACCAAAGTTCATCTGAGGTCAGTACTGTGTTTGTGACTTTGTTAAGATATTGTGTTATACCTCTCTTGATGTGGTGTAAAGAATGATTATCATTAATCTGTGTCAGTCACACTTATTATTATTAACAGAACAATAGATAAAGTATATGTTCTAACTTGTTTCAAAATATAACAGTATTTATTGGTTAAACTTTTAATCTGCCCTTTGAGTGTGTAGATTTCTAAACAGTCACGTTTTGTAATTAGTTCCCCGTTTGATATTGGCTCACATTAACAAATGATACTAGCTCACTTTATTGTATGATAATGACACAATATTCTACTACGTTATTATAGTGATTTACTTTGTATGGTTTAGAAATATTGTTGTTATTGTTATTATCTGTTTCATAATTAAATAGTGATTATGCCTTTAAATTGTGTTGTGTATTCATTTCTCTAGTGGATGTGATTACTGAGTGTATAGATTGCTGTCAGCTTAGTATTTGTTTAATTCCTCATCATACTACCATAAAAGCACCGTATTCATTCCAAGACCAAGCCTTGGTAAAACATGCCAGATGCAGGGCTAGCCATGGCACTTGCCAAGTTCGCCAATTGAGAATTTTCAAAACAATTATCGAATTTTATTTTCATTTGGAGAATAAATTTTAGGTAATACTTGTTATTTTATTACAAAATATTTTTAAAGTTTAAATAGATAATTTGGCAAATGTTTCTGCTCACCCAGAGTTAGCCCTGTAGATGTTTGATTGTGTGGGTCCCGTGACAACATAATAATTATAATTTAATTACAACGTTTGTAATAAAACTAAAACAAGTTTTGTTTCCTTCTTTTGTGTTATTATTATTGTTTGTATGATATAATAACATGTTTTGAAAGTGCAATTTAAGTGAGTTCTCTTTTTTTTTAACTAAATTCGGAAGGAAGGAAGAAGGAAATGGAGAAAACTTGGAGTGTTTTCTCTTTTATAGAGATATTACCTGTCCCAAAACAAGTGCATCCCCCCCCCCCCCCCTCCTAGTGGATTGGTCCGAACATCCTAACAGTGAATGGGATGGCCTAAATCTTCTACTGCATGCTCCCTTGTAGTTTGAGTTTGAGGACAGGTAATATTGAAAAGAAATGTTTTATTTAACGACGCACTCAACACATTTTAAATGAAATTCGGTGGAATAGTGCCTATGGAGTTTCAATCGGACTGCACAAAAAATGAAAGAGAAAAGTGAAACACATCTATCAGTCATTTAGTTTAACACAAGGCACAAAGTTATTAATTAATGTAACTGAATATGTGTACACTAAAATAATATATATATAGTCACATGATCTTCCCATCCAGTTCATAGATACCATATTTGGCAGATGCTGTGCCAGTAACCACTCCCTGTAAAATACAATAAAAAGTAGCAGTATGTACTTCTGTCTTTTTTATACCTAAGACATCTAGTGTTATAACAAAATATTTAAACATTTGTAATATATGATAAAAATTAATTGGTTAATATTATATACAGGATAAAATGTAGGTTAGGGGTTACAGTTATCAACCTTTTCACAAGAGGACAAAGTTGTGCTATTATGCTAGCCTCCTCCATTCTCATAAAACGAACATCATTGTGAAAAAAAAACCCTGATAGGAGTGATTAATTGCTTCCCTACCTTAGTTAATGAGGAGCAATTTAAGATATTACCATACTGAGCAGTGAAGATTAAATCTTTAGTAGTACTTTTCTTTTTAACTTCACGTGCAAAGGGGCGCTCAATATTACTGTCCTGGAACTAGTCTCAGGGGAAGGAAGGTTTTATTAACAACGCACCACTCAACACATTTTAGCTCTGGTTATATATGGCATCAGACATATGGTCAAGGACCACACAATGAGAGAGAAAATCTGCTGCCACCACGCCATGGGCTACTCTGTTCTATTAGCAGTAAGGGATCTTTCACATGCATTATTTCACAGACAGGATAGTACATACCCCAAACTTTGTTAAACCAGTTGTGGAAGGAAAATTAGACCAATGAGCCCACCGAAAAGAGTGATGGAGATCCAGAGTGAAAGATTCCCTTAAACTCGTACCCAGTTTAATGTTACATTGGAGCAATAGCGGTGTAGCAATAGACTGGGAACCGCTAAGTTGCTATTGTTTTGTTGAAATTTCCCCCCCTTCAAATTTTATTTGAGATATTGATTCCACATCTGCAGAAAATTGATACAGGTAGGTTTATCATTTAATAGTAATGTCAGAAACTCTTATAGATTACTACTAAATATTAATTTATGTCAGTATTACACAAAAATAGATGCTGCAAATCGTTTTGCCAATTCCTTTTGATTGCAAATTTCACGATTTCGATTGGGGTGTAGCAATATAGACTGGGAACGAAAACAGTGTCGTCAAAGTTTTTTATGTTATTTATGAATTTCATTTAAGTGATATACTAAATTCTCAGGTGGGATACCAGATTTTGAAATGTTAGTATCCAACTGGGATACTGCCCAAAATGTTTAATCTCGAACACTGATTAGTGGTTATAAACCCATGCAATAAACCAAATGTTAAAACAACTGGTATGTGGTTCTGTATGTGTACTAGCTCTAAACTAACAGTTTCACACATTTAATATCACAATTAATTTATTACATACTTGATAAGATACCAATTTTGTTGTGTTTTCTTTTGTCATTGTGCTAAGCGAATCATTGCCATGTTCAATATCTGTCACAGTCTTTTCTTCCAACCATTTCTGAAAACCACAAAACAAATGATTTACTACCTTCATCATTACTGCACATTGTACAGAGGTGATTGTGAGACATAGTATACATGTTACATATATTACACTTTTACAAATCATGATATACATATATAGGAATCTTCTAAGGGCTGTTTTATACCAGGTGAATGTGAACAACCTTTTCCACTCTGACTCACAACTAATTCACATGACCTTAATGTCAACATGTAGATTATGGTTTATTACATTTAAAAAAATCATACTACCATATACACAAAACATTTTGTGGCTAAAATCGGTGGCGTAGCATGGGTTGCCAGCGCCCAGGGCAATGCAAGTATTGCGCCCCCTAACCAGTGGACCATTAGCACTCCCCGAGTCCCTTCCACCAGTCCACAATATGCCACTGGCTAAAATAATATTTAATTGAGCTTTCATTTTACATTTTTGCGAGGAATTATTTCCGCGACTATGTCTCCCAATAATGCAAAAAATGGCCAATATTTACCAGACTTATTTTAATGACAATTTTTTTTATACACTCAGTCATTCTTGCCATCATGACGTCCGTGTGATGTCAGTGTTCTGGTAAGACATGCATATCATTGATCAATCCCATGCACAAGATGCAGAAGATTGAAAAATGCACATCACACCAAACTAAATAATCTTTCCATTCAGGTCTACAAAGGATATACTAGTAATCCAAAATACATTTGTATGGCCGACTTTCCAAATGTACGACACTCACAAGACAGATGTGACTGAATACAGAGCGATTGTTTATTATTGGGCCAAGAACACCAAAATATTGATGTCAGTAGGAAAAGAGATTTGCTCGTAAATATCGCAGAAATATGAGCACTCTTGTCAGAAATGGGAACAGCTCCAGCAGCCTGTGATATATTGACACCAACACCCAACTGTCATACGACAGAAGGAAATGTATTATTTAACGATGCACTCAACACATTTTATATACGGTTATATGGTGTCATACATATGGTTAAGGACCACACAGATACCGAGAGGAAACCCACTGTCGCCACTTCATGGGCTACTCTTTTCAAGCAGCAAGGGATCTTTTATATGCACCATCCCATAGACAGGATAACACATACCACGGCCTTTGATGTAGTACCAGTCATGGTGCACTGGCTGGAGCAAGAACGTCATACGACAAAATTACAGATATAAATATATGATACAGTGTTCTGTATATACTGAAGTGTGATGTAACATGTTTTGCATCTATAAACATTATTCACAGCTAAATCGGAAATAAGTTAGCGTGCAACTGAATTCACAGTGCAGTCAGCATGTTTGCAATATATTTTGTTTTCATTGGTGAACATATTTGCGTATACAGTAATTGAAAAGTGTAGACACTCTCCCCTACCCTAAATACACATCTACACACCACCTATCAGTATACACTGGATAAACATAATTTTTAAAAATAGATATGTGCACAAATTGCTTTGTTGTTTTAAACCAAGGATGTAGAATACATTTGTTTTTGTTTCTTTAGTACTTTTCAATCCAGATCAAGCAGAGAATTTGCAAAACAGGAGTGAACAATTGGGAAATTCCCAGGTGTTCGCTTTTGCAAACTGCCTTGCCTCCATGTTTTCGTGATGGAGATGGTCTAACGGAACCCATTCATCATGTCCACGACTGCTTGGTGGAAAGCGCTTCCTAACTCACAATTTATAAAATTATTAAACATACATTTCAGGGGTGGAGAAAAGCCCTTTTTTCCTGGTCTGGGACCTATTCTCAATCTCTGAGATTGAAATTATTTTTTAAAAACATGTCATGTCATGTCATAGGGTTTTACGTGCACATTCAAAACAAGCTGTTGTAGCGCATGCCTGTCATGGGCACAAGAGCCGGCCTTGGCCGGCTCCTCCATCCATGACAGGAAAGGTGGGGGTGGGGGTGGGAGAGAGGAGGGACCGCCTGCACTGGCAGGTGTAAGGGAGCACCAGCAGCCCGACCAAGTTGTTAGCAGGTGGGGGTGTGGGTGGGGGGTGGTGGTGGTGGTGGTGGTGCTATGGAATTTTTAATAGAGCAATTATATGCCAAAGAGAAAAGGTGCGCTTATTTTATTTAGGAAATTTGGCACAATTTCGAAACATGTCTTTGCTGGTCCCACTTTTATAATTCTTGTCGGTCTGAAGCACACTCCAATTAAAACAAAGGACCCAGAGTTTGCAACTGATAGCAATCATTGTCCTGTCAACACCTGTTTACGGAGCCCTGTCAGGTCGAGTGTCCGAGTCCGAGGCAAGACGCTTTTGTGAAATACAAACTGCTTGAAATAGCATAAAATATTCTGAAATAATCTATAAATGTATTTATTGTTGACTGTTCAATGTAGTGTATCTAATAATTATAAAGGACTTTAAAAAAAAATAAAAAAATCCACCTTTTTTAGTTACAAGTAGAAGTGAGCAGACTAGCTACACCCGCTACATCTCTAGAGCCAGTAGAGGTCAAATGCCAACCAATCAGCGACGTTATTAATCGTTTTGTCTAAACATGTGCTAGCTCAAGCTGTCAAGCACTTCAACGGTGTCATCTTTTATTAATTTTCAGAACACAGTACTAATTATTAGTACTTTTTATACATATATGGGAGTTTAAATTCATAACTTTTATTCTTTTTAAAATATTATTTATTCCATTATGTCAAATATATATAATTTGTGGGCTATTTAGCTGATGTGATCAAAACAATTTTTCTTTCATATTTTGATGTTTATCGTTTCGTGTTCATGATTCAAGATAAAAATATACAAACATCAGTATGATTTTTTAAAACACTATTTGACAAATATCGTCTTTTAAATCATTTTATAATTTTTATTCCTTTCTCCCCCCCCCCCCCCCCCCCCCATCCCGTAGTGATGACATCAAATGGGACCGATTGACAATTTTATTCACCTCACCCCTGAAACATTTAAATCAATGGTAGAATACCAACCTGTATGCGAATGGTAAATATGTTCACTTTATCAGCTGCATGCATCTCACTGTTAGTCCATGGAACAAACACTCTAGTTGGAACTGAAATACCCTAAAAAAAGAAGAAGGGAATTTGCTTTAATGTGCATGAAGTCATTTGTCAAAATTCCAAGAGCAAAGTACCACTTTCAGATAATCAAAAAGGAGAATTCTACAGAAATAAATGTCTCATATAAATAACCGTATCAATGACACTTGGGATATATAGTTGCACCTACATATAGTCTATAATTGTTTATCTCAATGCATGTTTTTAAAAAAAGTAAACTAAAAACATTTTTTAAAAGAAAGATGAATTAAAATTTCAATTTAACAAATTTCTAATTTTTATAACATACACTGAGATGAAAAAAAAATTATAGACTAAATATAGGTGCAACTATAAACCAAGTGTGAAGGTGAGACAAAATTATAAATCAATAAAATTTACAACAATTACATTGTAAATATTGGTGCACACATACAGGGTATATACATTTCATTTATTCAGAGACAAACTAGTATTATCGTATCTACTGAAAAATATAATTGAAGATGACACACTAACAATATATTCCCGCAACCCCCCCCCCCCCCCCCATCTTAAATTACCCTACATGTATACAAGCAGACCTGTTTAAAAATGTGTGATCTCTCCAGCAAATTACTACTCTTTGGTTCTCTTTTCTTTACATAAGCATTATAGAACTGGTAGCTTGTGTTGTCTTACACCCTCACCCATATAAGAGACAGTTCTGGATGAGCTGTCATTGTTAACGTTTACATTCATTTGGGTAGCACAAACAACACCTCTACAGCAAATAATTCTTTACAAAAGTGAAAATGTTAAAAAGCAGTTACATAAAACATATTATTACAATTAAGGTTCAATATAATATATTATATTTGACACTGGTAAGGACACATTTGTAAATAAAGTATTACAAAGTGAATAAAAGGTACATATAAACATACATGTATGTTGACTCTCTGTTTAATTTCAATAAATAATTATAAATACATGCAATATGACATGGCAGTACAGGTACCTTTTGTAGCGTGGTTGGACAGAGATTGGAAGTACGACACGACAGTACAGGTACCTTGTGTAGCGTGGTTGGACAGAGATTGAAAGTAGGACACGACAGTACAGGTACCTTGTGTAGCGTGGTTGGACAGAGTATGACATGACAGTACAGGTACCTTGTGTAGCGTGGTTGGACAGAGATTGGAAGTAGGACACGACAGTACAGGTACCTTGTGTAGCGTGGTTGGACAGAGATTGGAAGTACGACACGACAGTACAGGTACCTTGTGTAGCGTGGTTGGACAGAGTATGACATGACAGTACAGGTACCGTGTGTAGCGTGGTTGGACAGAGATTGGAAGTAGGACACGACAGTACAGGTACCTTGTGTAGCGTGGTTGGACAGAGATTGGAAGTAGGACACGACAGTACAGGTACCTTGTGTAGCGTGGTTGGACAGAGATTGGAAGTACGACGCGACAGTACAGGTACCTTGTGTAGCGTGGTTGGACAGAGATTGTAAGTAGGACACGACAGTACAGGTACCTTGTGTAGCGTGGTTGGACAGAGATTGGAAGTAGGACACGACAGTACAGGTACCTTGTGTAGCGTGGTTGGACAGAGATTGGAAGTAGGACACGACAGTACAGGTACCTTGTGTAGCGTGGTTGGACAGAGATTGGAAGTAGGACACGACAGTACAGGTACCTTGTGTAGCGTGGTTGGACAGAGATTGGAAGTATGACACGACAGTACAGGTACCTTGTGTAGCGTGGTTGGACAGAGATTGGAAGTATGACACGACAGTACAGGTACCTTGTGTAGCGTGGTTGGACTGAGATTGGAAGTAGGACACGACAGTACAGGTACCTTGTGTAGCGTGGTTGGACAGAGATTGGAAGTATGACACGACAGTACAGGTACCTTGTGTAGCGTGGTTGGACAGAGATTGGAAGTATGACACGACAGTACAGGTACCTTGTGTAGCGTGGTTGGACTGAGATTGGAAGTAGGACACGACAGTACAGGTACCTTGTGTAGCGTGGTTGGACAGAGATTGGAAGTACGACACGACAGTACAGGTACCTTGTGTAGCGTGGTTGGACTGAGATTGGAAGTACGACACAACAGTACAGGTACCTTGTGTAGCGTGGTTGGACAGAGACTGGAAGTATGACAGGACAGTACAGGTACCTTGTGTAGCGTGGTTGGACAGAGATTGGAAGTAGGACACGACAGTACAGGTACCTTGTGTAGCGTGGTTGGACAGAGTATGACATGACAGTACAGGTACCTTGTGTAGCGTGGTTGGACAGAGATTGTAAGTATGACACGACAGTACAGGTACCTTGTGTAGCGTGGTTGGATTGAGATTGGAAGTACGACACGACAGTACAGGTACCTTGTGTAGCGTGGTTGGACAGAGATTGGAAGTACGACACGACAGTACAGGTACCTTGTGTAGCGTGGTTGGACAGAGATTGGAAGTATGACATGACAGTACAGGTACCTTGTGTAGCGTGGTTGGACTGAGATTGGAAGTACGACACGACAGTACAGGTACCTTGTGTAGTGTGGTTGGACAGAGATTGGAAGTATGACATGACAGTACAGGTACCTTGTGTAGCGTGGTTGGACAGAGATTGTAAGTATGACATGACAGTACAGGTACCTTGTGTAGCGTGGTTGGACAGAGACTGGAAGTATGACACGACAGTACAGGTACCTTGTGTAGCGTGGTTGGACTGAGATTGTAAGTACGACACGACAGTACAGGTACCTTGTGTAGCGTGGTTGGACAGAGATTGGAAGTACGACACGATAGTACAGGTACCGTGTGTAGCGTGGTTGGACAGAGATTGGAAGTAGGACATGACAGTACAGGTACCTTGTGTAGCGTGGTTGGACTGAGATTGGAAGTACGACACGACAGTACAGGTACCTTGTGTAGTGTGGTTGGACAGAGATTGGAAGTACGACATGACAGTACAGGTACCTTGTGTAGCGTGGTTGGACAGAGATTGGAAGTACGACATGACAGTACAGGTACCTTATGTAGCGTGGTTGTACAGAGATTGGAAGTAGGACACGACAGTACAGGTACCTTGTGTAGCGTGGTTGGACAGAGTATGACACGACAGTACAGGTACCTTGTGTAGCGTGGTTGGACAGAGATTGGAAGTACGACACGACAGTACAGGTACCTTGTGTAGCGTGGTTGGACTGAGATTGGAAGTACGACATGACAGTACAGGTACCTTGTGTAGCGTGGTTGGACAGAGTATGACATGACAGTACAGGTACCGTGTGTAGCGTGGTTGGACAGAGATTGGAAGTACAACACAACAGTACAGGTACCTTGTGTAGCGTGGTTGGACAGAGATTGGAAAAGACAAATTCCTTCTTTGGGGTGATCTGTTCCTGCCATGCCAGGAATTTGTGTTGCTGCAAAAATGGAAAGATAATATTTAACATAATGTGGATGGTAAATTTACATAACATAATGTGCCACTAAATAAGCAAGTATGTGTAAAATAGGTGTATATCTCTTAGAAATATATATATATATGGTTACCAGTACATAAAAAGAGGATTCATCACAAATAGTTTTAATATGAAAAATATTAACTACATGTGAGTCTGTTAATCGGTATGTTGAGGCTCCTCCATATTAAAACACATATATTCCTATAATACTTCCAAAATAACATTTTAATTCAAAATTTACTATTATTTAGTACAATTTACAGTTCTAAAGTCACCTTTGTTGGTAATATGACTTCATCATGACTTGCACAAATGTATTTAGATAATTTAGTGAGGCCATACAAGAAATTAATATTTCATGACATTAAATTTAAAGAATTTAAAGAGGAATGAATGAATGAATGTTTAACGACACCCCAGCACGAAAAATACATCGGCTATTGGGTGTCAAACTATGGTAATGCAAATAAATAAAGTGATGATCAACATCAATATAAAAATTCAAGACAAACAAAAACAGTGTAAAGAACTGTGCAAAAACACAAATATCACAGAATTTTACGGATACTGAATTTTATACAAAACTTCAATTTTGTGCTGTATTGGCCATTCTCAAAGAGAATGTTACACCCCTGCACCACGGTGAGGTTACAGCACACGCAGGGGAATTTAAAGAGGACTGCCACTTCCCAAGATGATACACTTTTCCTACTTTCTCTGTAGGACAGCCACTTCCCACGATGATACACTTTTCCTACTTCCTCTGTAGGACAGCCACTTTGCATGATATACTTTTCCTACTTCCTCTGTAGGACAGCCACTTTGCATGATGATGCACTTTTCCTACTTCCTATGTAGGACAGCCACTTCCCACAATGATACACGTTTCCTACTTCCTCTGTAGCTATGATACACTTTTCCTACTTCCTCTGTAGGATTGCTACATCCCATGATGATACACTTTTCCTACTTCCTCTGTAGAATGATTACCTCTTCCAAGATGGATACAAACTGGCACAAGATAGAGCTCAGTCACAGGTATACAATAACGACTACCACTGCACAAGTTTCCACTAAACTGATTTGTAATGTTTTGTTTTTATCATCATTGATATAGTTACATTGTTATTATTTATACGAACTCACTCCCACAAAAAAATCCAAATTACATCAAAAAGATGAACCAAAATTTGGTTACCTTGATGACAATGAACACATTCTCAAGCTGGATCAGAAAAAGATGATCTTTCTTAACCCTATAAGTATAAATAATCAGATAGATAACAAAGTGTACATGTATATTTATGAACTAATAATTATAAGACCATCAAAAACATTGAAAAACTGTACCAACAAGAACTGTGTGCAATTAAAAGTCCTGCATTCCATAAATTCATTCAATGAATAAAGAAATATTTTTTTTTAACAATTTAAACATGATAATAAAAAAAGAAATATATATATATATAATAATTTATTTAAAAATTTTTAAATGTGTTTTAGTTCTTTCTCAAGCACCGAGATAAACATTCCTAGATGCAACTAAAAACCATGTTTCATTGGTATAAAACTTACAATTTATGACAAATGAAATCAACTGTGAAAACTTAATGTTGGAGCTACATGTATCTAAATGCAATATTTGATGCTGTCAAAAAAGTAATAGTACTTACAGTTATCTCGTCATGGCAAAAACAAATATTAAGCATGTAATCACACTATAATTAATTCACACTTTCACATGTCTCAAGCAACTAAATTAAGCATACATGTAACATACACGTATCTGTAATAAGGCCTCTACAAGTACTCAAGTAAGGGGCGAGTCTAGTAAGACTTGAGTCCGTTCAAAAGACTAGAGTACCCGTGCAAAGAAGAGCACTCCTATTTAATTACATTTTTATGTCATTTTGAAATATGCTTGCAGGATACAGGGTTATGAGAATGTGTGGAATGCAATACAAAGGAATGATTTGGCATCCATGTTCAGCACTTGAATTAAGATGCATTTTGCTATTTTACTGTATTCCTTAGTCTCATACATCAAGAATGCAGTTCTTTGCAAGTTCAGCATTTTATCAATTTCACGATATGCGATACTAGGGTTGGGATGTGAGAATATTTTTAGTCTTTTTATTTTATTTAATAATTAGTATTTATAAAATCAGGGAACATTTCAGAGATCACCATACAATTCTGAAATGTTAAATAGTAGTTGCTACTCAATTTTCAAGTGATCACCAACTGTCGCTAATAACATTTTTCAAACAAAATGTTAACATTACCAGAAAATGGTACTTCGTAACTTCAGCAAAAACCCCAATATATAAAACAATATTTTTAATCCTCCAAAATCTAGAATTCTGTATCAGTTACATGTATAACAATACACAACATAAAGGCATGTGAGTCTGTAATAGAGGTCCATTGTACATAGAATTAATCTAAATGAGATATCTATGATCTGATATATATATGTCCACTGTGTATAAAACTAATTTAACTGATCTACAGGTATCTGCAAAAGCATACAGCCTGTAAATAATTGAAAAATTATTGGATTCAATAAATTGATGTTCAAACACATATAAAGTTGTAGCAACTGACCTGAACACTTCACTGACGGCAGACACCAGTCCACAAATGTTAACCAGGCTTCCACGTGGAAGGTGATCTCTGCAACAGCACATTTACTTCTTTCATTCCAGAAACATCGAAAATAAACATTGATAGAAAGAACTTACGTGTAAAAATGAAGTAGGGAATAATGTCTAGATCAGGCTTCAAACTGAACTTTAAAATGCATGCTGGCCAGCAGGGTGAATTAACATTAAATTATACTGGCCCTTAAACTTAAAGGAGTACTATTATTAAAAAAATAAGTGTTCTTTATTGGAAAGATGTCTATCCAAAATTCCTATATCAATAAGAATTTTTTTTAAAAAGAAGCATAATCAAAATTGATTTTTAAAATTTGGATTATTTCTACTTTATGGAGATGGCCATCTTTATGAAGGGAGTTGTCTCCCCATAACTGAATGTGACGTTACTGCCAGAATACTATTATTTGACCTGCAAAAATGGATTCCTGATAAAAAACTTCTGCAGTACTATTTTATATACCAGGTACTCTGGCATTAACACTATCACCCGGCTATTACACAGTATGACCACTCAGATCCGGCAGATGTTTTTTAAATACATCAAACACTAAATTTATATCAGATTTAACAAATTACACAAAAAAATATGTTTAAAGGAAGATGTACTGAACTAAAATCTTCCTGTTGGAATGATACACATTTCTCTTCTTGGGCAACCAATTATCAATTTTCAACCATATATGATGTACTTGCTTTTATTAATAATGCATATTTCACAAATTGACCCTTTCTTGTGACTTTTACCACAGGTCACAACTCAATTTGTGTCTTTTACATGTATTACTGGGAAAGACAATGTTGGCCACAGGATTTCGAGGACAAAATTGTTTATGTTCTGGTAGCATGTTGGCAAACTCACAGAACATAAAGTCAGTGTTTCTGCCAGAAAGACATTTTTGGGTATGGGGTTATGCAAATGAATGCAACCACAGAAAACAAATGTGTTATGTTTAGGGTTAGGGTTAAGAAAATAATACAGTAATGATAGTCATTAATTTTGTCAAAAGGTTAACTTAAAACAAACAAAACATTTGCACCATGCATACCCGTTTTACCCTCTGGCAGAAACCCTGAAAGTCCATTACTCATTATCATGTAACATGATCAAACATTACCCATTTTACCATGGGTTACGATTATCACACGGAACTAAAAGTTGTTCAATAAAATTTGCAATCCTGTGGCTTGTATAATAGACAAATTGATATTTAGATTGTTGAATATATGTTTAACAAAACCTCAGCACAAAAACAGAGATCATGAAGACAACACTATTGATAAATGAAAACTATTACATCTATAAATTAAGAAAAAATCTCTTCAACTTACTTGTAATGTAAAACTAGTGCTGCCTCTTCCCCAGCAACCACATTTAACACACTAGTTCCGCTCGACATGGCAGATATTTCTTTATCATGTCTGTCTTCCGGTTCTTGTCTAAAACCAAACATATATTATTATTATGCTGAAACCATTGTATGTTTTGAGTTCATTCCTGGTGACTGCAAATGTCAATAATAATTCCTTAGCAACAAACATATGATGTATTTAGCAACAGCAAAGTTGGGTCTGAAGTGACCAGCAAAGTTGGGTCTGAAGTGACTAGCAAAGTAACTCAGTGTCTTCTAGCCATATCATTTACTTACAAGTGAAAATAAGGCTAGAGTGCACTTGGTTTTAAAAACTGTCAATTTTCTATAACCAAAAGGTCACCAAATACTGTGTCTAAAGCACACACATTGTTTTTTTTAAATCTGATGTCAGACCTTTAGTTTAACCTTTATTGAATTCAGTTACAATATTAAACGTATATGTTAGCAACTAGTATGGACACTAAAATAAGAAACTTAACAACCTTATATCCAATAGAAGCTTTCTGTCCTTCGAAAAAGGGTGTTAGGTTTCTTCTTGTAGTGTGTGTATTTTATCCACTCCCTGGGAGTGTTTGAGCGAGCAGTCAGAATCGACAGAGAACTGTTCTACACATTTTCATAAACATAAATACGTAGAATCCACATAGGCATAAATGTCCGATTCAATTCTGATAATTTTAGAATATTCCATTTTATTTAGTTTGCACTGAGATTAAAACTCTTGATTAGTATTTTAGAAATGTGTTTCGTTTTAGAATGACCAATCAAGGGCTCCCCAAAAGTTACAAATTAATCCTTCTACGAACAATAGCGAACATTGATTGACGTTTTACAAATGAATCGTTGGTACCATTTTGGCATTGTTTACACACCAACATTCGAGTGAGAACAGAGATCAACAAATGAAAGTAGACATCGATGTATTTTTGGCAATTTATTTAAAACTACATTCCCTGGAATATTTTTATTATTTAAGCATATAGAACAGAAAATCTAATTACGTTTGGTGCATACATGATGCCGCACTCCGCATTGGTTTCACTACGCTGGCTTATCCAGATCAAAAACAAAGCCATGATTTTGAAAGTGGGACACTTTTGACGGGCTCGTACCAATCTCGGTTTTCATTGGCTTATCACAAGTATAGAATTCCCCAACAAGAGATCACGTGAGATTTCGCAATTTTTGAACAAATGTAACTGTCTTGATTGAGGGGTCGTCTCATATCTCCAAAACATATTTATATCCATAGAGGTATGGTACAACGCCTTTCCAGGGGTCGGTGAGTGGGGGACTTGCCTTGAAATTTTGACAGTGGCCAGCTGTTGGCATATGCGTTGCATGTAAGGGGGTGTTACTAATTACGTAATGCTCTAGGGGTAGAGAAAGAGGGTACTGTGTTCGATTTACGTAACATTTTTCAAGACTATATGTTATTTTTATTCATTACTTAGACCTAAAAAGGTGTTTTTTGGAAATGCGCGGTCAGTCTAGGATTGATCCCCATCGGCAGGTATATAAAAAGACCATGGTATGTGATATCCTGTCTGTGGGATGGTACATATAAACAATCCCTTGCTAAAAAAAATGTAGCGGGTTTCCAAGGCGCGTGTGCAGGGATTTCAGCGGGTTTGGGGTTATAGACTATGTTAAGCGAAGTTTATATGGGGCCATGCTCCCCCAAAAAATACATTTCAATTTTTTTAAGCTTGGGCAAGTAAGGGTTTCGATCTCCAATATCCTCCCCCTGCACATGCATCCGATTCCTCTCTAAGATTATATGTCAAAATTACCAAATGTTAGACATCCAACAGCAGATGGAAGGAAGGATAGGATATGTTTTATTTAACGACACACTCAACACATTTTATTTACGGTTGTATGGGGTCGGATGATTACTAAATCAATGTGCTTTATCTTTGATGTCGTTAAACACACACACACACCCCCAACTTTACCCGTTCCAAACGAAATAATATTTATTTGAATTTGTTGATTTTAACACGTAAAATTAAGAAGTGAAAACGTTCATTGTCTACTTTAGTATATTTTATTTTTAAAAATATATACATGATTAATGTGTTACTAGTATACAAACTAAACTTTGGAAGTTCTACTAACACTTTATAAAATATCAATTCTGAAATAGGAAGGTACGACTGTCAATAATATGTTGTCAAGATCAAACCGGTTTTAACTACAGCGCAAGATTTCTCTTTTAATTTTTTGAGACGAACCCTACAATTTGAAATCGGCAAACGCACGTGTTAACTGAAACTGACAACAGGCTGTCGTTTGTGCTTTGCCGAGCTATGGCGGCACAGGCGACGAATCAAGCGTATATACATTTGACGATATCCGTTCATAGATAACACACACTTTTTTAAAAGTGCATTTGATCTTGTATTTCACATTTGTACTTGATGTTATAATATGGTAACCAGATAATGTAACTTTAATGTTTCCATAGGAAGAAGAAAAATGTCTAACAATTGCAGGGCTTATATGGCCTAATTTACGGTCTTTTGTGAACTTGCCTGTAAAATATAGAGCTTTTTAGTGCTAGATCATCAAAATAGGGACTTTTTAGGGCAACCCTTCAAATTTAGGGCCTTTTCAAGCATGTGCGAACCTTGATCCCATGACTGGTACAGTTAAGACTTAATGTATGTGCTGTCCAGACTACGAAAGTGTACAAGATCACTTGCTGCAATTCGACAGGAGACGCTTCCTCTCTTATTCTCTAGATCTAGTGTCAAAATAACCAAATGTATATTTACCAAATAGTCATAATTTAAGAAGAGCCCAGGCATCGGTGTAAACATACATTCCTTTTCTTTTATTCCTGTATCCAAAGTTACTTTAAGTACTACTTTTCAATGAGCTGTGGCTCAATGTTAGCAGCTACTGGGGTACTTGGAGAGTGCTGTACAGTACTGTAGGAACATAAAAAAGATAAAGTTTGTTTTGTTTAAAAATCACTAAATAATTTTGATTAATTAATCATCAGCTATTGGATATCATTATAAACATTTGATCATTCTGAAACATAGACTTCAAAGAAAATTTATTACATTTTTTGCATTAATTAGGCCAAATAAAATATATGTGGTTCCGGTTTTCTGACTAACCCTATTTTCGCCGACCCTAAACATTTTCCCACGAAAAAAAAAGAAGTCTGTTTTGTTTAACAACACCACTAGAGCACATTGGTTTATTAATCATCGGCTATCAGATTGCAAACTTTTGGTAATTTCGACATATAGTCTTAGAGAGGAAACCTGCTACATTTTTCCATTAGTAGCAAGGGATATTTTATATGCACTACACCACAGACAGGATAACACATACCATGGTCCTTGATATACCAATCGTGGTGCACTGGCTGAAACGAGAAATAACCCAATGAGCCCACTGACGGGGATCGATCTCAAACCGACCATGCACAAGAACTTTACTGCCATTTGGTTTACTGTGATGTGAAATGCACAATCTGATTAAAATTAGCTCTACTAGTCTATTAACCAGAGAAGCTAATTTTAATCAGATTGTGAAATGCATAAACCTGTCTAGCGGACCTTTATCTGCTAGGTCTCGCTGAACTCTGCCCAGGTGTTCCGATCACAAAGGCTTCACGTGATTCTGACGTGCTCAAAAACGTTAAATATATATTATTAGTTAATTTCTTTGAGAATGAGAGCAGTATCCAAACGTAAATAAAATATGAATAATAATGTGTTACAAAGAATATATTTATAAATGTCTTTAACTTTAAACTGCTGTAAATAACGTTATTCCTTATGGGCATTATAACATGTTTTATTTCAGAACCAAGTATAACCAACTTGTCGTTTTGTGTGTCAACAAGCAATTTGACTTCGCTAGATGTCATTTTTCATGTTACACTTTGGGTTATCACTAAATAATAAAATGTTGAGTTTAAACAAAATAATTTTTAATTATATTATAATGGAATGCATGGGAAGGGCATGGTGGCAAACCTGGTACGGTACCACAGCATTTTTCTTGACGTCGACGCCGTAATATTTTCTGGGCATAACGGCAAGTAAGGAGAGCAAGTACGGCAATTGCAGTCAGTGTCATGGTGAAATCTGAACCATGAAGTATCTGTAATGAGTGTTTTACTAGCAGACACCGTGACAATCATATGACTTCAATAACCAAATACCAGTACAGTTAAAAACAGCTAGACGGAAATAGTTTTTGAAATTAAGTTTTCTTTCAAATTAGTCTTTGAAAATCATAGAAAAAAAGTATTAAGAAATATCCGGCGTATTTATGAGTGGGTAAAGTTCAATCTTGCTTTCTAAGGTCAACGACAGTAACTTTTCGCACCCTTGTTTTGGCTTCGTACACAATAAATATAACATATCAAACGGTAATTTTTTGAGTGAGTGAAGACTTTCCCATGCTCCTATACCACTAAGGCTTCGAGCATGTCCACCCCGGATTCGGTCTCTGGAGGCCAGGGGCCCAATCCGGGACAGAAATAATTTTTGGACATAATATATTTGACAAAATGTACTTTTTATTTCGTTCATCTTTTAAAACTTCAAATTAATATTTTGTTCAGAATTATGAAAAATAAAAAAAAATAAAAAATACTGACCTGTAAACAGCATTGTCTGCTTGTTATAGAAATTTGACAGGGGTTAAGGTTGATAGACCCATTTTTATTTTAATGTGGCAAAGCATTGTAATAATATAGCTAATTTTTAATTTGAATGACGTCAGTATTCCAATGACGTCACTTAGTATCTCCTTACAATAAGTTTAACCATAACTGGGCACATGACATTTCTGTTTTAAAGGAATGCTTAAGGCTTTTGGACTGGTAAGCATATTCAACAATATATAATGCACATTATTGTTTAATATCAACAAGTATATTATTATATTTAATTAATAAAACATTTAAATGTGGCAGCTATGATATGTAACTGGCGCAGCCATTTTGTTCCATTCCAGTGAATACGCCCTCTGGTGAGCTGGTGGTTACGTAATACTTAACGCGTAACGTCAGGAATGAGTATTAGAACTAGAGAAACAAATAGATACTACCTGGTTTTTGCGGGATGATAAAATAGGCATGCATTGCAATGTTCTGTAATATTATACATCCCAGTAAGCCAGCAATACATATATATTATTTTTCAATACAAAACAAACCACCATTGTAAAAGTGGCTGCACAACAAGTCGAAATAATTATACCATGTTTTGTACTACGTACTGAAATGATACATAGAGTTTTCTTAGTTAACTGGTCTATTCTGGTAGTTGCTTCCACCTGTTATTCCTGATTGGCAGGTGTGTCTTTGACAGGTAACCAGACAAGCCAATTAATTACAATTGTCTAGACACAAAATACATACCGGTATTGTGTAATACTACCTGTCGCCCCTAAAATGGTAATGGACATGTTTTATTACTGTAAATAGTTCTGTAAAACTATTGATTAACCTTCAAGCTAGAGTACCAGACACCCCGAAAAGAAAAGAAAATGGCTGCCCCCAGTTAGCAGGAATAATAATGTCTTTTTTATCAACTCTAAAATTTCATTTATTAATGTGTCAGTATGTGTTGGTGGTCCGGGTATGGATCTTTCCAACACAGAAGGCTCATATTTGAGTTTACTCTCCTTTTAACTTTTAAGAATGCTGGAAAAATGCCACTACAAAATTATTAAAGATGAAAATTGCTAATTGACAATTTGAAAGTATTTAAAAAAAATTGTTTGAACATTACTAATGCACCTGAATGTGTTTGAAGAAAATCTTGCAATTAAATAAATTGTACCTTTTACGAAATATGGATTTCAAGTGAAATTATAGTAAGATGTGCTATATTTAATGTGTACGAAGTCAAAACAAGGGTGTCAAAAGTCACTGTCACTGACCTTAAAGGGACATACCCTAGTTTTTAAACACTAAGGAATATTTTTTATTATTATAGTTATTCCATGTCAAATCAACAAATCGCCCACGCACTTCGGTCTCAGATTCACTTGAAATTTGTACCAAACATGCCTCAGTTATCCACATGAACAAATCTCAAGTTTGAGTTCTGTATTTTAAATAGTTTTGAAGTAATGGACATTTTTCCTAACTATGGTAAGAGTTAAATTTAGCTGAAAATTGGCTGCCGTAATTTTCCTGCTAATTTCAAAGACCTATTATCTCAGGACATAATGCACTTGGAGCCCTGAAAGTTTGCATGGACACTAATGAGGTTATAAAGGACTGATTTACAGCAGACTGGATACAAATCAAAAATGTCGAAAATACAAGTTTATTTAATATTTCACGAGCACCCATTTTCCAGACTCTAAAACAATGTCTTACATTCACTGCACACACACAACCTTTTTTGTCTACGAAGTCTACCCCAATCACTGTATAATTGTTAAGGTTTACATCTATATGCTGTTTAGTTATGGAATAGCACCCTTCCAAAATCAGCAAAATGTCATATTGGGAACATTTTCAATGACGATTTTAGCTACAAAAAGCCCGCCATTATGAGTTAATGGTTTTCGTACTTCACACTATTTGTTAAAGAGCACCATTTCCTTTTGATTTTAAAGGTGCATTATCACATTTAATTACTCTTGCACGTTATTGTATAGTATTTTGATATGACCGTTTGACACACTCTAAAAAAAGAAAAGAAAAAAGAAGATAAATGAGGGTTTTTAGTTACAATTAACCGTTATATTTGGATATTATTTTATTTATTTGTTATAAATAATTATAAATTAATCGATCACACAAAATAATAAATAACTTTGGAATATATGTAAAAAAAGAAAGAAAAAAAAAAGAACTTGCACGACACGTAAACATAGTTGGATACGACTAGATTCCTGCTTTATGAGTATCATGTACGTCGTAACAAATTTTATGAAATCTGCGAATCCACAAAATGTGACAAATTAAATGTTAATTGGCACTAAATAAAAATGTTGTTAGTGAAATATGGCACTTCTAACTGATATCATCTTTACAGACCTGGCAACTCTGACGTTTTCGCTATACACTCGATCATGTTGTTTGTTTTTGTTTCGTTTTGTTTTGAAGGAAGGAAATGTTTTATTTAACGACGCACTGAACACATTTTAATTTACGGTTATATGGCGTCGGACATATGGTTTACCGTTAACGGCCACACATATATTGAAAGAGGAAACCCGCGCTGTCGCCACTTCATGGGTTACTCTTTTCAATTAGCAGCAAAGTATCTTTTATATGCACCATCCCACAGACAGGATAGCAAATACAACGGCCTTTGTTGCACCAGTTGTGGAGCTGGAACAAGAAATAGCCCAATGAGCCCAGAGACGGGCATCGATCCTAGATCGATCGCGCATCAAACGAGCGCTGTACCAGTGAGCTACGTCTCGCCCATTTTGTTTTGATGTAGGCCTACATGACCTAATTAAAAATGGTAACAGATAGAACACGTACCTAGGCCTGTCAACTCTCATGTGCTTAAAGGGACACACCCTAGTTACGGCTAGTTGTTAACCATTACGGCGTTGTTTTTCGCTATTAAACTCATTTTTTTCACAAATAAAATTGCACTTTACTTACCGTTTATTATTTAGAATATACATTTCCATTCACCTGAAGTGGTTTTTGGTAATCCTGGTAATCCTGGTTTTTGTAATACCACAAAATGCATTTTTCGTATTTCTTAAAAACGGACGCACGTTTGAGAAAAAACCGTTTAGCAGACAAGGTCTAATCTATTTTTAGACGGGATATTTCCATTTCAATGTCACAGACGTTGGTATACCACGTGACCGTTATCATTTTGGTTCGTTTTGTTTTCTCGTGCACGGTTCGCGCAATCAACATCCGATTTGTTGTTGTTCATTTGTGAGATTTTTCTTCACAGTTTGTGAACATTTTCAGTAACAATAAAGTTCAGACAAGTAAGTGTCTCAATACAAAAGTAAAGTTTGTTTTATTTAACGACGCCGCTAGAGCACATTGATTTTTTATCTTATCATCGGCTATTGGACGTCAAACATATGGTCATTCTGACACTGTTTTTTAGAGGAAACCCGCTGTCGCCACATAGGCTACTCTTTTTACGACAGGCAGCAAGGGATCTTTTATTTGCGCTTCCCACAGGCAGGATAGCACAAACCATGGCCTTTGTTGAACCAGTTATGGATCACTGGTCGGTGCAAGTGGTTTACACCTACCCATTGAGCCTTGCGGAGCACTCACTCAGGGTTTGGAGTCGGTATCTGGATTAAAAATCCCATGCCTCGACTGGGATCCGAACCCAGTACCTACCAGCCTGTAGACCGATGGCCTGCCACGACTGTCTCAATACAAAACGTTACAAACCCTTAAAACCAATAATTTTGCTAAGTCTTACGATATCTGGAGAGGGGATACAACCAGGACAGAACAGTTGGAACATGTCCAGGAGAGGTGAAAAGAACGCACCCCAAGTCTGTGCGCACTCTGTGAAATTTGTCGTGACGTAGGCATTGTTGTGCTTCTAGCGACATCTACCGGTGACATCAGAATACTAACTTTTAAAATTATTTCGAGCAATTGGAACATGGGGATTCCCATGGTATTTATCGATATAAAACCTGCTTTTTCACCCCATTTGATAAAAACGTGATCTAAGTGTGTTACAGGTTTGTAGATTAACCAAATTATAATTTATTTTCGCTGGATGGAACTAGGGTGTGCGGCTTTAAATATATATATATTTCTACACCAGATTTATTGAAATATCGGGACATTACTATATATGCATTCTCGGTCCTCTAATGTTTTTAACACATATTTAACGTTAGAATTGTCTGAATAGTATTTTATTTACATCGTAACATAAATGTTCATGGATACCGTACAACTTAATTGTGTCAAAACCATAGGCGTGCGGGCTCCCGTTTTTGTGTGTGTTTTTGGGGTTGTTTTATTTTGGAGGGGGGGGGGGGGGGGGCAGACTGGCTTTTACCAGAATTAAACGAAAATGCACGAATCTGCATAACAGCTATATAGGGTTGCAAACGAATCAGTACGCATTTTTACATGGATTACAACTAATTGTGAGGGTAGAATGATGGAAATACACGGTAAAAAGTAGCCCGAGTACTCTGACTGTAAGAGAGCTAGACGGACATTTGGACATAAACACGCTCTCATTACAGTCAGAGACCAACCTATGTCTTTTTTTGGCAATTCCTGACTACCAAACGGTAGGCAACGAGTCCCGCTCTAATACCACAACAATCCTATGTTTGACGTCAAATACCTTTACATCAATCATTTTCGAGTTAAGTGATACAAAAAAATCCACATATTAATCACTAATACACTTACTACAGAAAGAAACCCGACAGCACCCACATTCAGCTACGCTTCGTGACACTCCGTCGCAACAATTGCAAAGCTCGGCGATCTATTTCGAGACTGTGCAGCAGTTACAGGTTGGACTATACCAATTCAAATCCCATAGGCGACCATGTTAACGTTTGTGTTTAAAAACACTATATGCAATATATCAACCAAACTGTGACCCATAAATATCAGTACTACAACCCCTACCTCAAAGTATTAACTGCAGAAAATGGTACCTTTCATGGCTCATTTTCGGTATAACCAGATGTTTCTGCAACACCCCTAGTTTCGCACAAAATTTTAGTACTTTTTTTTACAGGTACCCCATACATGTTCCAAGCACAAGGCTACTTGACACGGTGGTACTACATCAAATAAAATTGCATACATTTTTAGCCCAGATGAAACTAATTGTTTTTACAACCAACACACTCACATTTATAACCAATCACAGGATTTGTGGTGTTAACTTCTCTATCAAAAGTCGGTACACCTCGAACTTCGACCCAGCCGGAAATTAATTGGTATAGTGCAACCTACAGGGGCCGTCTCATATCAAGCGAAGTTACAACATGGAAGAGTCGGCTAATGCCGTTTTGGATGAATTTGGATTTCATTACGTCATTAAACCAAAACAATTACACATTATTGATTCCATTTTGAATTTGAAGGATACATTTGGGGTGTTATCGACAGGATACGGCAAAAGTATGTGCTACGTACTGCCTCCTCTTATAAAACCCCACTGCTTTGTGGCCACACCTTATCAGAGGAAAGGCTAAGGGAGTAAACCCCTACAGCAAATCACCACTGTCTTGGGGGTTAGGCGGGTAAACCAAAGGCTAAGGGACCTGCCCTGAAAAAAAGGTGCAGATAAAACAATAGGGCGTAAATGCCATGACTGCAAACAAACTACCACGCAAATAAACTTCAAATGACGAAGAACGAGAAGAAGATCCATTTCCGTACATTCGGTGTATTTTCGGTTATACTGGTGTTTATAATATCACAAAATGCATTTCTCATAGTTTTAAAAGCACACGTGCGTCTGAGAAGCAACATTTAAGAAGTCGAATTTTAGTTTAGTTTAAGAGGATATTTCACCATTTCAAAGTCACAGACTCATGTTTCACTGAATTGTAACTTTGTCCCAATGTGTTACAGGTTTGTAGATTAACTAAACTTAGGCCTAGTGTTAATTTTCACGATGTAAAACTAGGGTATGTCCCTTTAAGTAAATCATTTACCGATTAACAGCTCTGGAAACACGTTTTTATTTTGCCCGATATATTGGTATTGTTTTTGTTTTGTTTTGCTTTGTTTTATTTTGTTTTGTTTTTTCCTTTTTAAATTTATTTGTTTGACTATTTTAATTTTATTTATTTATTTATTTATTGTATCTACAAATAATTGATTATTAAACAATCGTTGATCGTTTGTTGGAAATAGATAATCAATCAAAAACGTTTTTACTATGTCCAACACTCGTGAAGACTTCGCGAGTCACACGTTCCAGATAGGAAGCATTATTATTTCGTTTCATTTACATTTCTTATTTTGCTTTAATATAATTGTCACTTCCGCTTTCGTGTAGATCAGATGATTGTGATGAGATACACTGCGAAATAAGAAAATATGTTTGCAGAATTTCATTAATAGAATGTTAAATATTTTGACTTTTGAAGTTCCAAGAGGCTTTTAACATGAAGAAATCATTTTTGTTATGTTTGGTGGTTGTTTTAGTTTGTTTAGGTGTCTGCAATTCTGATGGAGATGGACATCAATTGAATCCTATGAAAGACGCACATGACATTTCTATAAGCAAAAAATCCGAACCTTCAGCAAAAACTAAAAATGGCAGGGTAGTGCCAGCAACAACAAAACTTCCTGATGTAACTGTCACCGGCAAAAACATTAGCTGTATAAATGGAACGTGTGAAAAACCAAATACCTCCAGTGGCGGTATCATGTCTGACATTTACAACAAAATGGCTGAAAACAAAGATATGCTTTTGAGAACTCTATATGTCCTAATTGGTGTTACAGCATTAGTTATTTGTTATTTCATTGCTAGAGCCTGGAGGTGAGTATACATTAAAGCCAACAACAGTCACTTTTTTAACCCTTGTTTTGGCTTCATACACAATAAATAGGGGCCTACAGTTGAGTATTCAACTTACAGTATTGTAATTTTCGAGACCCTAATGTTTGACTTGATAGGAACGACCATACTTTGAAACTGATAACAATTAAACTGTTAAAATGTCACCCGTACATAAATATTTTGTAGTAATGTCAAATCAAAATAAAAGTCCACAGGAACACTGCAATATAATAAACATTGATACAACATGAGTTCGACCTCTACCCCCTTTCAGTGGTTAGTCCTGATTAGTTTTAGGGTCGGGGTTAGTCTTTAGAGCCTTTGATATAGAGGGGTATGGGTTGAACTCTTTACTAATAAACACCATTTCAAACACACACCCTAAAACAAATGGTGTCTGGTTAGAGTATTGTGAAGTCGAGAGTAAACACAACAATACTTTCTATGATGTCACATTCAGTTGAGGTCACTTAAAAGGGGAGCAGGTCAACTCGCTCCAAAACCAAGTCGCCCCCTATCAACTCGCCCCAGTGGTTGGTCAGTTCGCCCCACAGTTTAATCAACTCATATCATTACTGTTTTATTAGATATATACCAGGGGTGCAGAAAGTACTCACCTGCTCGCAAGTACAAATTCTTACAGATGAAGTAAAAAATGCAACTACCAGTCTGACGGGCAATCTTATCTTTTTCTGACTATTATAATTTTCTTTCTTTTATTTTTTATTATTATTTTAATTTTTTTTGGCATTGAGTCTGCAACTACGCATCAGTCGTGCAATAACTTACGAAGTGTCCCTTAATGTTTTTGTCATTAAATATATATATATATATATATATACACATATAGTGGTGTAGGAAGGTGCCAAAATGGGGGGGGGGGCGGCACACACATGCTACTACTGAATCAAAAAAAGGTGGCGGCTCTCCCCCCCCCCCCCCCCCCCCCCCCCCCCCCCAGCTTCCTAAGCCAGTGATATTAAAATATTGCTAAACAAAAGTATATTGTTATATATGCTAGTGGACTAGTAGAAATTCTGGTGGGATAGTAAATTTTATTTGGTTCTGGTCCGGCAAACTAGTGAAATATTTTCCATTTCTGCATCCCTGTATACCAATATTTTAAGCAATAATGTGCATTAAAAATTGTTGAATATGCACACCAGTCCAAAAAACTTTGCCTGATCATTCCTTTAAGGATATAAAGGACAAATTCACAAACATTGTTAAGATAGGCTTGACAGTTCATTGTTATTGAATCTCCCCAATATACGGCAATAATAGCAGCGTTTCACTGTAATATTAATAAATAAAATTACACCTAAGTTGTGGACGTCCATTTTTAATTTCGACACAATTATTCACAAACAATAAAGTTTGACACAAGTTGACCAAACACTGAGTGAGTTGGTTTTAGGGCGAGTTAAATGTTTCCTTTCTGGAGCATTGTATTACATTTATTTTGTATTTTAAAAAAGGACAGTAAAATTCATAAAACAATTAACAGTGAAACATCATACAATTTTAAATGGTGGCAACTGTGGAAAAGCTAAAAATCAGTATGGAACATGTAATTTACTGTTCATTGTTTTGAGTATTAGACCTACAGTGAGGGCAAAAAAATCTATCACCTCTCCTGATTACTCTTTCTTTGGTGCAGTACATAAAATGTACCCCAGGGAACATTTTGTTCAGTATCACATCGAGATTCACTACAAACGTTTTAGAGATCGCTACACAATTATAAAACATTAAACATTAGTTGCTAATCAATTTTCAATTGACTAAATTTATCGCTAATCAATGTTTTGAAAACAAAATGTTCCCTGTACCCATTGGGAGCACATATTTCTGGCATTATAACCCACTCGCAAGTAATCTGCATGCATCATCAGGTGCTTTATTTTCTGTTTATTTGATAAGACCCCTCACTCTGTTAGTACCCATTTAATTACTTTATTGTGGCCATACAGAGTCCCTCCCAATGT
The DNA here is from genome assembly GCF_016097555.1 of Gigantopelta aegis. NCBI lineage: Eukaryota > Metazoa > Mollusca > Gastropoda > Neomphalida > Peltospiridae > Gigantopelta > Gigantopelta aegis. The sequence continues at coordinate 27,876,082 of NC_054700.1, forward strand.
GTCACGTGACTGAAAGCTGTAATTTTTGCCATCCAACCTAAACCACTTTTGTCGTCTTCATATTTTTAATAATGCTGTGTTTCATTTCCGGGGTGAAAACAGGAATTCGTGAAAACAGTTAAAAACTATATTTATAAACAAACATTTTGCGGTCCGACTATTTACCCCAAGACACCACCAAGATACCCCAAGACTCCATAAATATTTTTTTAAATGAATTAAAATGTACTATTTTATAAAATATTTAGTGGAAAATGACAAAAGAATTAATTTTAAGCCTTAATGGCAGCCAATTGCTAAGGGAGATAATCAACTATTTACCCCAAGACACCACAATCTGTGTGTGTGTCTGTCTATGTATATATATATGTATGTACATGTATGTATGTATGCATGTATGTATGTATGCATGTATGTATGTATGTATATAAAGCAACAACAGCAAGAAAACGTGTACCCCTCTTAAAAATAAAAAATTATTTACATTTTAATGCCTGGGGTATCGTGTGTGTCTTGGGGTAAATAGGCAGTGTCTTGGGGTAAATAGTCGATTATCTCCCTTAGCAATCAGCTGTCATTAAGGCTTAAAATTAATTCTTTTACTTTATTTTCCACTAAATATTTTATAAAATAGTACATTTTAATTCATTTTTTTAAATATTTATGTAGTCTTGGTTGTGTCTTGGTGGTGTTTTGGGGTGTCTTGGGGTAAATAGTCAGACCGAACATTTTGTTCTGGTTATACCTATTTGTATAGCATTATGTCTGTGAAACTTGTTCGTAACCTCTTGGTCGGTGTCTCTTCTGATGTTTTTATTAGCAAAAATCGCTGAGTCTCGAACTTAGCATATGTACTCTCGATTTAACAATACTCGACCATACATGTAGCATATCTCACTGTAATTTCACTTAAAATCAAAATTTTGTAAATGGTATAATGTTTTAATTATGTTTTATAAAAACACATCAAGATTAGTGTTCAAACAAAAACAATTCAGGAGCAATTTTGCATTGGGATTTTTCCAGCATTCTGGAAACGTCATGTACCCTGTTTATTATTATGATAAGGCAACATAAAGTGAAATCATTGGAATACTGACGTCATTCAAATAAAAAATTAGCTGTATTATTACAATGCATCACAGCATTAAAATAAAAACTTCTATTAACCTTAACCCCTGTCAAAATTCTATAACGAACAGACAACACTGTTTACAGGTCGGTATGTTTTTATTTTTTATAAATCTAGACAAACTATTAAGTTTAAATTTTAAAAGATGAAAGGAATAAAAGGTACCTTTTGTCAAATTTATATATCATATAAAAAAAACTTACCGTTGGGTATACTGTATGTTATATTTATTGTGTGCGAAAAGTGACTTTTGTCTACTTTAGTTATAGTGTTTAGTGTTTGTTTCTTCGCCAGAATTTTAATAAATATTGTTTACAAGAAGAACTGGTCAAGGCTGTTGGACTTGTATGCATATTCATGTAAAATATCAAGTATTTTGGTATATTAATTAATAAAACAGTAAAAATGTGACGTCTATTATAACAGGTGCAACCATTTTGGTGAGCAGGTAGTTGCATAATACTTAGCCCGAGTACTCTAAGACTCTGACTGTAAGAGAGCAAGTTGGACATGTATGTTAACGGTTATGATTGAGGCTCTCATTCTGACCAGAGCAAACCGTCATGGAACTTTTATTGATTAATTATTGATTATTAAATTATATCAACAGTCTATTTATTTTCTCTGCATGACATTGTAAAAGTAAAGTAAAGTTTGTTTTATTTAACAACGCCACTAGAGCACATTGATTTTTTATCTTATGGACTATTGGACGTCAAACATATTGCGGAGCACTCACTTGGGGTGGGATTTAAAATCCAATGCCTTGACTGGGATCCAACCCCAATACCTACCAGCCTGTAGACCGATGGCCTAACCACGGCGCCACCGAGGCCAGTTGTTATTGTAAAAGAACCTAGTGACCTAACAAAATAATTCTTGGAATATATAATGGAAGATATAGGAGAGCAGAGAGCAGGGTTTATAGGTTGAACTGTTTCTTTTTGTAATATTTCTTTCGTACAAATGATGTCATGTCCGTTACACTGTATATGTAAATTTATCCAAAAATACAAGTACAAAATAAGTTTTTTGGGATGAAGTAAACATCACTTAAATGGTTTCTATTAATACAAAATTTAAAGAAAAGTACACACACGTTTCCATGGAAACATAGTTTTATGGTGTCTAAATGTCTCGTCCATCACAAAACATTACCATGAAATGCCCCATATCAGAACTGTGCAATTTGTGCTTTCCAAATGGTAGTCAAAGATTCCTGCTTTAATACACAATGTAGATCGATTGCTTCAGCTATTTTCTTTACTTTTTTCTTTAGTTGTTAACAGTTGAATCAGTAAATGTTATTTTCTGTTTAAAATTGTTTGTATTAATATGACGTAAAAAGCCCACCTGCAGAATGGGGATTCCCCTTATTCTAAGTATTATTATATTGTGGTGTGTCTGTGTGTGTGTGTGAATCAATGGAATACAAAAGTCTGTAAAATAGTGAAACAGAAAAACAGATTATATAAAATACTGAAACAGAAAATCTGAAACAGAAAATCATAAGGCTCATTTGACCTGATTGTTTCTTTAAGAAAATTAAAAATAAGAAGGCTCAGATTATCCTATGAGCATATATGCAAATATATAATTAATACTTTTACACTGTACATGTACATACATGTACATGAATGTGAAATGGTAAAAATATTTAATCTGTATTTTATTTTTAAATGACATTTTGACTTCTGTAAAATGTAAAATGCAAAATTACATGTTTGAATGAAAGCATGTCCTGAGCTGAAATACTGAAGATAAATTTTGAAACTTTAATGTAACTACATTATATGTTGATGGTTTCTGTACCATATTTGTAGACTACGGCGGAAACGCAAGGCTAGAAAGTATGGAATAATCACTACCCCAGCATCTGACTTGGAGATGGCTCCTCTAGGAGACGGTAATGACGATGAGGAAGATGACATGACAGTTTTTGAAATGAGTCCCAAACATCAGGTTAGATAGGGCTGGTAAGTACTACACTAGATCACTTTAGAGTCACTTTTATTCGCAGTCACACTTGTATAACATGTAGTGATTTCCCTAGAATTTTAGCAAGGCATGGTAAACCAAACACTTTTACGGCATTTTCACCATTTTTGGGGCACTTGTTTTTCATTAAAAATACACAAAAATTAATTGAAATAAACATTAATGTAATTTATATGCTTGTTGTAATAAATGAATGGCAAAAGATATAAAAGGCATATTTTATTAATTAATAATACCTTTTTGGGTGTTTTATAAAGGCAATTTTAGAATTAGTTAGTGAAAAAGGCTTGTTTAATCTGAGGGCAGCATGGTGCTGATTAAGGCAAGATGGCACTAGACTATTGAGGCATGGTGCTGCACCATGCTAAAACAAGCTAGGGAAAACACTAACATGAATAGTGATCACTCAAGTTGTGCTGGATTGTTGATAAAATCATATGTATACATGTATGTACATTTGATGATTGGAAGTCATTGTTTTAATCCAGAATGTTATTGAATAGATCTGTAATAAAAATGTACATGAACGTATTTACTACAAAACTGAGTCTTTTGATACTTGCTCTTTATATATTTATTATTTAATTTTAATACATATATATATATATTTTTAGAATTCATAAATAACAGGGCTTGACCTTAGCGGTAGCCCGGGGTATTTTCAATATCCATTTGTTGCTCGGGCTACCAGATGTCTAAACCCAGTAGTCCGCCAGGCTACTAGATGTTGTTTGGCACATCCAGTTACTCCGCAATCAGCAAGATGCTTAAAAACCTACAACCCCTAGCCTGTTTTTTTCTCTATTTTTAATTTATTAAAATTATTGGGCTACTAATTGTTACTGAGGGCTACCAGATTTTATAACCTAGTAGCCCGCTGGGCTACTACTGAAAAAAGTGAAGGTCAAGGCCTGTATAATTTGGAAGCTAATTTAAGTTCTCAAAGTAGGATGTATATATTTAGTAATTTTCTAATGAATAATTGATTGGTTGACACAAACTGGTGATCACTGACATTGATTTTCAGCCCTAGTAATTGTATACCCTACCCCAGCCTCCAATGTTTTGCTTTTGTTTTGTTGTTTTTGTTTTGTTTTGGGGGGGGGGGGGTAAAAGAGCAAAAATAGGTATCTTGGAAATAGCAAAAATGTTCTGTTGTAATGTGCAATTTGCAAGACTACTTACCCTTCTTACCCATAGTGAAGAATGTCCTTCGCTTCATGAACAATGAAAATATATATGAACATTCTTAATTGGTTTATCCTAAATTATTCTTTCATTAATCTGTTTCTAATAGTTTGAGATCCATTTTATAGGACATTGTATGTATCTAGGATAAAATCACCTTACAGGATAAATCATCTTACAGGATAAAACCACCTTATATGTACATGTAGGTACTGAATCATGAATTTAAAAATTACACGAAGTTCATAATGTATTATTTGGGGGGGTGGGGGGAGGGGGGAATTAATATTAGTATTTTATTGTGTAATATTGTACATTTTCTATTTGTTACAGACTTTTAAGACCGACTCAGCTATGAAGTTTGAAGATTGCAAAGGGACATTAAAAAAAAAGACCCAGTCTATTCATAATACAAGTATTATACCAAGATGTTATTAATCGTTTTCATTAATGGACATACTATTGATACACTTCTGTCTTTTCTTTAAGTATGTACACTGAAATATTCCACCCAGAGCATTGTCAAGTTAAGTGTTCAGCTTGTTAGCTGTATGACAATCAAACAATACAGCTTATGAGTAAATCAAATACTTGGCAACTCTTGTTTATGTTAGTCTCATTTTCTATAGATTTCTATGGCACTACAAATGTTCACCAAACATATTGTAAACTCAGCAATTTTGATCACAAAATGTGGTGATAGGTAGCTAAAATCCTACAACTATGTGACTGTATTAATAGATATAAAAATTAATAGGAGTGAACTAACAGTTCTGTTTCTTGTTTCTTCTTTTCCCCCGAAGCAAGTGAAAATTTAGTTATTGGGTTTTGTCATTGTGTGACAGCGTTAGTTTTTGATATTCACATGAAGTTACAGAGCATCATTCTGCCTATAGGCAGCATTGTTGTGATCTTATAGGATTTGGCCATTTTTGGCAATTGATAAATTCAGTCTACCTTTTTGTTGCTATTACTATTAGTATTACAAGATCAGTAAACAAAGCGGCCATCAGTGATCACCACACACCTGTCTGAGCAGAATATGGTTTCACTGACATTAAAACACAAAACTGAAACTGAGGATTTCATTGGACTTCTAGAAATTGCAAGAATGTTAAAATTTAAAATAACATGTCTAACTGGAAAAAAACCCCAGCAAACTTTCTACACACAATTTTATTAGTAATCAGTTACGATGTATAAAAAGTTTTTCTTTTTCTTTGTAACACTTAAAACAAATTTGGTTATGGCTGGATAACACAAACAAATACACTCCTTTAAATGTTTTGCTTTTGTTAATATATGATATTTAGCAAAGAAAGATCACTCTATCATAAAAAGATCTTCTGTCTTCATCAGTTTATTCCATGTCATTGCTTATTTGCAACATGTGTGGTAAATAAGTTTATGAATCATTAGTACATGTATCTTTTCCTTGAGCCATTCACTTTTGTTACGATTGACCTTTTGTTATGTTCTTGATGTTTATTCTTCTAATATGATATTTGTAATAAGAAGCAGCTGTTTGATAGTTTGTATGGTGTCGGACAATCATTTAATGTCTACCTACAGGTATGTCAACATTGTGTCATTTTCCCCAGGAGCCAACTGCTCATCCAATGGAGGATAATCACGGCTAGCTCTGGCAGTCACCAAATTCGCCTGTTCCGAATTTCAACAACAATTTGCAAATTTTATTTTAATTTGGCGAAATAATTTCATGAAATAATTTATATTTTGTCATAAAATAACTGGGTTTCTGCAGGTTTTGAAGTTTAGTAGACAATTTGGCGACATATTTTGCTGACCCTGAGCCAGCCCTGCATAATACGTTTTGTACTACCGGTAGTTAAAGTTTCCTCAGAAAATCTCATTTGTAATGAATTGTGTCATAAATGTTGGAAACAGAAGGCTATGCCTGTGTCCTACTGATTGTTGTGTAAAAAGGTAGAGCACCAGTAAAGCTAGGATGTTGAAATCAAATAAAGATCTATTAATTTATCAAATGTGGAAAATGCTGCATTGTTAAGACCAACTCCAACAGGAACCTGCTTATATACAAATCACTAATTTACTGTATTTAAGTTTACATTCCATTTTGTATATCTGTCTGTGTGTGTGCTATTTATTTTTTAACTGTTACTTTAAAGTATTTACTTTCTTATAGAAGATAATTATCTTTTAGTGCTATTTGTATATATTTCGTTTGCTCATTTTCTGATCTTATTTTATGTTATTTTTTTATGTTATCTTCTAAATATATATGGTTTGATGTGGCTTGTCATTGAGAAGACATTGATTTAACATGGATAAACAGTAGCAACATATTCATATGCTTCAGAAATATATTTAATCAGCTGCCCCTAATAACACATTGTATCTGTTGTCAAGATCATCTAAATACTAGATACACTTCAGTTTCCGAATAATGCAACACCATGATAATGGCATTAAACATCAAATAAGGCTCATTATGTTTCAAACAATATGATAAGTCCATTTAGATTCATTTGCTGGTTTTTTTTTATATTGTCTGTTTTCACAAATTATATTGTGATGTATAGTATTTTTCTAATTCATGGCATGCTTTGTAAAACCTGTTAAAATGCATTCAGGTCACTGTATATACCATGTACATGTAATTTAGGACTTTGTGTTCGATTTCAATGGCTGTAAAAGTGACCTTCTGATGTTTGCTGGTATTGTTAGCTATAATCAAATTTGTCATATGTTGCAAATATTACGCTGTGATGTTTCCAGTCGTTAAATACATGAATGAACACAGAACTAAATGAAAGTAAATAAATTTCAAATTAAATTTGATGTTCGTTTATGTGATGAAACTATTCTATAGGTACATTTTTTAGATTTTATGTAGCCCATTGCAAATTGTACTTGTGCCTGCAACCACCATTAACATTGCACATGACTGGTATTGCTTTAGTGCTTAAAGTATTTTTGTCCTCTTGACATAAAATATTGTCTGTAAGTTGGTAAAAACTTTGTGAGACAGAATAGAAGAAACAGAGACAAGCGTCTTTACATATGATTAATATAAAATTATACGCCATCGCAATTCACATGCTAATATATGTTTCATATGAATTATTATTATATAGGGTTTCATACATGTAGGTTGTGATATAAAACATAAAGGGGTTGTTACGGACATTTTCAAAACAACTCTTTTTCTTTATTTTTTTTTCTCTTTTATTTTTATCAATGCAATACAGGGCTAATTTTTTTTTTTTATAATTTTAATTTTTTTAAATTATATAAATGTGTACTCGCACACACACAAATTAATTAAGCACCCCTTGAAATAATAATGGACACTGATTTACTGTTTGTTATAATGCTACTTTTAGTTTCTGTTTTGTTTACCGACCATTGCAGCACATTGATTTATTAATCTGACATAGAGCCAACATTATATGGAGGGAGTTTAATTGTTTTTTTACAAAAATGGACAGATTTTGCATTTATATTACTGTTGAACAGATTTTGCATTTATATTACTGTTGAACAGATTTAGGCCCTAATATTCCACTAATACTTTGTTTTAGTGGTAACATTATAAAACTTACAGCGACATCATGACATTATAATGTTTTGGACAAAGTAAAAACATGTAGTATGTAACTGCAGGATTATTTCTTGGGGTCTTTTTTGGGGGTAAATAATGCTTTACCAAATGTGCTTCCACATTTTAATATTTTAGTTGGATTACTTAGAAGATACCCATATGAAGTGTTTAGATTTGTGGGTGTTAATTGTCTGATGCCCTCAAATCTATAAACTGCCTATGGTCATGTCCATTTTACACAGAAATGTTTTCCCACAGAACCAATTGAATGTGTTGTATATTTGTAAAAGACGTACTTGGCTTTAATCTAACAGTGGACTCTTTATGGTTACTTGACTTGTCTCACTTTCTAACGATGTTGTTAGCTTTGTGGGTTTTATTGTATATTTGATGCCAGAAAAAGAATGTAATTAATGTATCACATTACAGAAGATACTTATCATCAGTTTACTAATTTTGTTTAGTGGCTGCCTTAATTTGATTTGTGATTTAAATTTTATTATTCATCATTGTTACTATAAGTATAAGGGAAAATGCAGTCCTGTTTTGTCACATTTTTAACTTTTATTGTTATGTTTTATTAATATACTAAATTATAGTCAAAAGAAATCCAGATCATGGTTTCAATGTGTGCATTTATATGGTTTACGTTAAACAAATTATTAGCAATTTGGCAAATTTAGACAATATATGTAGTCAGATTCAAAATTGATTTAGTCTTAGTTAAATTGTCAAACATGTAGATCTTCAAAAGGCATTATAATTTTTAATTTGCTTGTTTTCTATTTAAAAACGAAATATATTTGCCATGTTCAACTGTAATATGCATTTGGCTTACTAAACATTATAAATGCAGGCTTTGAGGTGACATTCAGCAAATAGTCAACTACATGTATATGTTACAGTTGAATGTGGCAAATGACATCCGAAACCCTGCATTTGAATGTTTAGTAAACCATATAATGCCTCATGACTGAACACGAAGTATGTCATTTATTTGTACATCATACATAAAATTGCAATATTTAATGCATAGATTCCTCAAAGAAGCTTTTTTTTGTTTTTGTTCATCTGTTGTCATTTATGGATAGTGTTCTCATTTTGCCACCAAGTGTGTAGCAGTAGGTGTATATTTAAAACACTTGAGAGGTACTTTAGTAAATATAACCATAACCTGCAACTGCAGTACCATTTTCATGTTTGTTGGTCAGTATTGTGTTTCTTGTACAATGTTGTTTTGGCTCAATCTGTATCCATTCCATATATGATAATAAAATTAACTGTTATTCCATGAATGTTCATATAATGCATGTAATAGTTTCACATTGTTTGCCTTAATTTGCAAACATACCAAAAATAATGTAGTCTTGTCCAGTATACTATAAAACTGAAAACATTTTTGTGTTATTAATTTAAATTAGTTCTACTTGCTACATGTTAAAAATTTACAAATAAGATAGATAGAATAAATACATGTAGGTTTTTTGTTAAAGACATGCACCACCTGTGTTCTCTTATATATGCTTTCAAATAAATTACACACCAGCTTTGGTGTTAGATATTAAAGACTGAGTTTAGAAATGATGTTATTTTCAGGCAGTATGAGATGTGTTTAATGTAGTTTGTAGTAAAACCTCTGTATACAAGAATTGATGTTATGTTTCTCTTGTTGTAAATACACATAACTGTGTACATTGAAACAACTAAAAAACAGTTAAGTGACCATGGTGATTGAAAATCTCTGCACAAGTTCCAGATCAATGGCATACATGTATAAATGGTATAATGTGCTATTTCCTAAAAGAGTGATTCCTTGATGATAAGGACATTTTATGAAGTGGTATTCAAAATATTGGTGGACATTACATTGTACCTTCTTTTGACAAAATTAGTTAGTGAGTAAGAATGGAGCTGCAATGTGTTCTAGATGGTTGTGGCTGCTAAAGTAATTACCATGTCTTTAGATGACGGCTACACAATCCTTCTCACGCCTCAAGTGAGATGTCTGGTGTGTTCCTGGGGTAGCCTAGGTTTTGTCATTCTCAGTACAATACATGTTCCAGTTCCTGGTAACTGGTGGGCCCTATTATTTTACCTTGCATTCTGGTAGTCCAAGAATGGTTATCAAAATGTACAACAATTGAATTCAACAGATTCCTCAGCACAGTAACCAACATTCAGCTTGCAGTTGTGAGATTGGCAACCCCACATTATGACTGATCATGCAACAAAGGTGTCTGGGAAGAAGATTCCTGAGCATGTATACGATGTTACTTTGCTGCCAGACTTAAATACTCCCGTTGGAAAACAACAACCTGCTATCATGCAATTAGTGCATGTTAATTCCTCCTTGTCCTCCAGTTCCTGCCACATTTCGCCAAATGGTGCCTGTGATGACAATCCGTTAGTATAGGACGTTTGATCACTCTCCTTGACCTCCAGCCTCAGTGTCCATGATGCCAACTGTCAATAGAGCTGCATCCAGTTCTCTTTTAAAACAGAACCGTGTGGCAATGAGTTGTCACCAGGCAGACTAGGTCACGATCTTAGTGTGCCAACGTCACACGAGGCAGTCCAGATACTGGGTTGTCTTTTACCGTGCTAATCTACGTATAACCGAATGGTTGTAACCGCGCGGATTCCTGTGTTAATGATGCCTATTATTCACCACCTTTCACCAATTGTTCTTGAATTCAGCATCAAATGAAAGAGCATTTTTAATAAGTCGTGGGGCACTTAACTGTTTTAAAATGTATATATTGCACAGTCGTTAGTTTGTTATTAAAAGAGCATCTTATGGTGACATATTACATTCTGTTGAAAATAAAGATGCCTTGCCTAGCCCATGCAGTTGTAAAACTTACTTTATACTTTGAAATAAGGGGCGTCCACTGAAAACAAATCCTGTCAGCATGGTCTCAGAAGACATTAATTTGGGCAGAAAGCAAAGAATGATAGTAAAACCCCTAGGTTTCGACCGAAAAATGTTGGAATCACGGGCAAATCGTAGAAAGAGCGCACGACAGTCGCAGCAAGGTCGATGGTCATGTTCAAAACTTCTGGCCTGCTATTCCACATCGTAAGAGGTCGCAGACAGGTATTAAATGGTCGTGCATGATCGCGGGTCAAGTAGTCGCATGATTGGTCGTGCTACTGGTAATGCCACCTGACGATTGGTGGTGCGACCTCACGATCGATAGGGTAGGGCGACCAGTTACCTGTCCCACGACCTTACCATTGGTTTGTACCACCAGTCTTTAGTTCGCAGACCAGTATATTTGGAGTGGGTTCAGCCCGTAACATAAAGCACTCGTGATTCTTAAGTCAGACGTACACCACGTATGGTGTACGTCTGACGTAAGTGTTACGAGTGCTTTGTGTTACCGGGCCCAGGTCACTCTCCACTACGACACCCGAAGATAGCATATCATAGAGGTGTACCAGTGCCGCCGAGAGACTCGAACTTACGTTGGCCTGACTGCGAAACGTTCGACAAAGTGTACTCCTGGAGAGCTAGGCGACTACTGATACTGACGCACTATCGCTAGCCTTTATATCCGATCTCACGACTGACTACGATCGATCATCTACACGATTAGTCGCACGATTGATCTTGCGATCGATCTTTTCCAATCGTTGGTGATTGCGCGATCACGCGTGTATGACCTACCACCAGTCTTAAGGGCAATCGCAAATGGAGATCGTAGCAAACATTGTCGATTGGTCGTACATTGGCCAAATTGCCACCAGTCGCATGATCCAAAAGAAGATCCAGTGTGACTGAAGCTTAATGCGGATTAGAACCAGGTTTGGTTTTGACTGGTACACTTTTGGATATGTTACGATGTTGGTCAAAACTCTGGAACTGGTCCAAAATTGCTGTCAACATAATATTCAAGATATTCTGCCCACATATTTTCTCAACATATTTCTAACATGCATGCTTCACAAACATTTAAAGTTTGTAATAAAAAAAAAAATAATAATAATTTCCAACGATGAAAACTCATTCCCGATTGCTACCAAACATTACTCTTGAAAAAAAGTAGAGGAACTCTAATAAGAATTTACAATTGCCAAAATTGTAAGGTATATTAGCTGTGGGGAGTGGTTATATGGTAATAATGAATTAATTGGGCAAACATTACAACCGGTAGTTAAGTATTACAGTAGGTTTTATGACCACCAAAGATCTTGGAAGGACGATTGGGGTCAGAAGTGAAATTTTAAAGTTGACGGGGTTCTTTTTATCAGTAAATCGCAAATTCAAACAATAAAAATGAATTTACTAAAGAGCTGTTTTCCTTGCGATTTATAAAGTACCTGGTATGCCATTTAGATAATAATTGTGTTGCAGTTTGAATATGACTGCTAGTTAATAATAAATTATTTGCTTAGTATTTAAAGATGGGCATTAATGTTTTGTAACTGTCAAAATATTTACAGGACGGTTGTGCTGACATAATTAAACTGGTTGATGCACTATGTACATACTTCGATTTCTAGATATTGTGATGTACAGTATATTACTCTGGATTAATTATCGTCTTTTATTGTAAATGTTTAATTTTTGCAATGAAAGTGTTACAAGCCTAAGCCTACAACTTGGAGGTTACTGCATTTTAAAATTATTTCTTAAAATAAATCGCTATAAACTTGAATATTTTTTCTTCTATGATCGTCAAGAATAGACAGGCTGAAGATTACATAGAGGCCCGTCTCCATCCTTGTAGGCCGGGTAATGGTTAAAGACGGGCTAAACCATAGTTCCCCGTTATTAATTGTTCCTTTATTTAACATTCTAACAGAGCTGTTACATTTGGACAAAGACCAGACTACCATGACTGTTCTTTACCTAGTGCTTCAAGCCTTGATGTAACCAAATTTAAAATTAATATTTATATCCTTAGTTAATTTTGGTTGTTCTTTTATTTTTATGATTTTGTGTACATTGTAACTGTACTCTGGAAATGACTTCTTGTTTTCAATATACCAATTAATCTTGAACCGTTACGTGTGTTATTGTTATTCTAAACAAGATTGTGTTTAAGTAGCTTTTAGTGAGGGGTCGGGACGTAGCCCATTGGTAAAACGTTCGCTTGATGCGCGTTCATTCTAGGATCGATCCCCGTCGGTGGACCCATTGGTCTATTTCTCATTCCAGCCAGTTCTCCACAACTGGTGTAACAAAGGCCGTGGTATGTACTATTCTGTCTGTGGGATGGTGAATAGAAAAGATCCCTTGCTGCTAATCAAAAAGAGTAGCCCTTTAAGTGGCGACAGCAGGTTTCCTCTCAAAATTGTGTGGTCCTTAACCATGTGTGACGCCATATAACCGTAAATAAAATTTGTTGAGCACGTCGTTAAATAAAACATTTCCTTCCTTCTATATTCGTCCTTGTGTGGGTAATTTACACTCGTTGTTGCAACAGCAAAGACTACTACATATGTGTCTGTAGTGATATACATAGAATCTGACTTGTGTCCCTAGACACATAGAAAGTGTTGCTTCCTTCCATTATCGATCCCCGTCGGTGGGCCCATTGAGCTATTTCTCGTTCCAGCCAATGCACCAAGACTGGTATATCAAAAGCTGTGGTATGTGCTATCATGTCTGTGTGATGTTGCATGTAAAAGATGCGTTGTTAAATAAAACATTTCCTTCCTTCCTTTTAATTGAGAACCCGATGTTAATACGCTGAAGTTGAAATTGGCTGCAATGTTTGCCAGATGTTGTCCAGCAAGCAACAAATTTTGTTAGCCCAAATTAAAACCTACCGGACTAGAAAGAAAGACAAAATGGTTTATTTAACGAAACACTCAACACTTTTATTTACGGTTATATGGCGTCGGACATGTGTTTACGGATCACACAGATATTGAGGGAGGAAACCTGCTGTCGCCACTTCATCGGCTACTCATTTTGATTAGCAGCAAGGGATCTTTTATATGCACCATCCCATAGACAGGATAGCACATACCACAGCCTTTGACGTACCAGTCATGGTGCACTGGCTGGAGCGAGAAATAGCTCAATGGGCCCACCTACAGATTGATCACAGACAGACTATCACCACATCTTGCCAGGGCCGTATCCCGATCAAAATCCTGGGGATGGGGGACTATTTATAAACAAGGAAATGTTTTATTTAACTAAGCACTCAGCACATTTTATTTACGGTTATATAGCGTCAGACATATGGTGAAGGACCACACATATATTGAGAGAGGAAACCTGCCGTCTCCACTTCATGGGCTACTCTTCCATTAGCAGTAAGGGATCTTTTATATGCACAATCCCACAGACAGGATAGCACATACCACAGCCTTTGATGTACCAGCCGTGGTGCACTGGATGGACCGAGAAATAGCAGTGGGCCCACTAACAGGGTTTTATAAATAAATGTTTGACATCCAATAGTCGATGATTAATAAATCAATGTGCTCTAGTTGTGGCATAACACAAAACGAAACTCTTTAAATGTTTTACCATAAAGGTGCTAAATTGTAAAAATTGAAATTTTGGGCAATATTTTAAATGATTAAGACACATTAGACTAAATCCGAACATAATATATTAAACAAAGTACCAAATATTCTATATATTCATGGGCGAGACATCTTAAACAAAATTCTTCCATATAAGCTAAACTACATCTCTAGGAACTACAATATATCTGTCTTTCCTTAGTGCTATAGTCAATTGGTTGAAAGACATCTACTGAACACTCCAAACCAAATAAAAAAAGCCATCCTTAACTAGTACAGGGGTCTTATGCATGAATCGAGACCATAGCCTTGTCTCGGGACTATTTACGAACGTTGAGACTTTCACATAAAAGTAAGAATGCACGAATGTTGACAAGCCTATTATCAGTTATATATTAAAACAATTTTATCATTGTAGTTCAATCCTGGTGCCAAGGTATGTAGCAAGGACAAGGACAGTAGCAATATCCTGCGTCGGTCCAGAAAACAAAAATCACAATGTCTGCAGTATTTATTTTATTATTATTTCTGATGTTTCCCCATGTTACGATTTTTCAAATGTCTCCTCAATTTGTCAAGTTCATGGTACATCATATTGGCTGATCACAATTTATTTTTTTCCCTTTCCCTTCTTGACTGCCTTTCTAGCCCTCCTAGCAGCCCTCTTTTCAGCAGCCTTGCCTTTGGGTGGTTTAGGTACAGGCGTCTTAATCTGCAACAAAAACATATATGCAAATTTGTACTATTGCTTCATACATTTTCTGTACAAGTCATTTTGTGCTAAGTTGACATTTTAAAACTAAACATGTTGAAAATAATTATACAACAGTCCTTGTACTTGGCTAACAACATCATAAACAATTATTATAAACTTTACTTGTTCTGAATAAGTATGGCGACAACTTGTATTTGACGTGTACATAGCAATGATTCAAGAATCATTTGGCAGTGGGGGGCGGGATTTAGCTCAGTCGGTTAAGTGCTCGCTTGAGGTGCTGGCATTGCATGATCAAACCATCTCGGTGGATCCATTCTGCCGATTTAGTTTTTTTCTCGTTCCAGCCAGTGCACCACAACTGTATGTGCTTTCCTGTCTGGAAAAGTGATATAAAAGATCCCTTGCTGCATTAAGAAAAATGTAGCGGGGTTTCCTCTGATGACCGAGTCAGAATTACCAAATGTTTGACATCCAATAACTGATTTTTAGACAATGAGATTAATGTCTGTACAATGCGTCATTAAAGTTATCTTGGACAGACTTGAGTTATGCTCCAGAAAGACTACTGGACATACAAACAAACAGGCAGTGCCAGTTTTAATATTCCCTACAAAATCTTGTCTGGCAGTCTAAAATACAAGCCTACTTAAAATAACACTGTCTTGCAATGAAAGCACTTAAATAAGATGTATCCACAGTTCAAATGTATCCTGGATTCTTTGTTTGCTTCTACAATTTTTATAAATCCACTAGCCATGAGATCAGTGATTAAAATATTTTTACCAGCCACAATTAAAAATTCACTAGCCCTACTTTAAGTTAATACAATTTTACTAAATAATAGTAAAATAAGATATGTCACCTAAAGAGGAAGATAGAGCTTAAAAACAGTAACATTGGGGGTTGGGTGGGGGCAAGATATTCATATTTATAAAATGGACTTAACAGCAACATTTTGAACTCTTTTTTTTTCCCCCACTAGCCGTTGGCATGGCAATAGTAGTTATTTACTAGCCCAACATTGAATATCACTAGCCATGGGAGTGGGGCTACCACAATCCAGAAGCCCTGTCTGTATAATAAACATAGTGGCATCATTCCTTGGATATAGTTTATGTCATCAACTGCAAGGCTGCAGCTATCAGCTATGTAAAACCTTAACAAGTGCTACGCTTACCACAGCAACATGTCATACTTACACCACGTTTCTTGTTTATCCCCACCTGCCGGAGATATTTATGTCTGGCCTCGATATAAGCTGCAGCTCTCTTCTGGACCAAAGCATAGGGGTTGAGACGAACCATAACACGATAATTTTTCAAAGGATTCTTTTTAAGAACTCTTCTCTTTGCTTCTCGTCTAATAAAAAAACAAAACATATAAGAATTATAATTATTCTCTTCAAAATTATTATCAATATTAGATCACATCTATATATGTTTAGAGTTGCTACTAAATCCTTTGTAAAGACTAATGAAGCTAACTAAACATACATACCTGTAAATTATAACATTGTGGATTCATTAACACATTTGCTGAGGTACCACAAATATATCCAATATGAAGTTACAGAAACAAACATTTCTCTTCATAACCATTAAATGTTGACAAACATATGGGGAGATAACTAAAGACATATTCATTATGGGACTCTTCGGAAAACATTTGATCTTTGTTGGCTAAATGTAAGACATCTGATAGAAATGAATACATACATTGGTGCTCGCAGTGAAGACTGTATCTCGTCACACTTCAGCAGTCTTGATAAATCAGTGGTGGTCATTTTTTTCATAGGTAAACTGAAAAAAAGAAAAGATTATGTAATAACAGTAAAAGTAAATAACTACATAACTACACCAGCATACGGTGGTCATCACATGTGCTGATGTAATTAAAATGTTCATCGTTTAGAATATTTAAACATGCAAGAACCTTTAAAACTGCTCAAAAGTTTTAACTTTAAGGAAGTGGATCATCAATTTAACCAATTATATGGCAACTGATTAATTTATATACATTTGTGAAACACATTGATATTAGTTTGCTTTTTAAAAAAAAACAATTTATGGCAACACTATGACAATTAATTTTAACTATCCTAATTTCCACTATAGCATTCAATCTTGAGGACATGTTGTCATTATGTCAACATTTTAAATATTGTTCATTAAATAAACCAGCAATAGTTTTGGTAGTGTTATGTAGTTCTGCTTCTGGACCATATAGAACTAAACGTGACCACCTCTTAGTTTATAGCAAACACTATGAACATTATTTTAATCTCCCACAGACTGGAGTGTCAGTTTCCAAATCACCAGGCATTGCAGAGTGAACTTTCATACTAATCACCATGGTTAATTTTGCTTCTTAGTTACTCTCTTTATTGGCAGGTACTTAAGGCTTATGAGTATGCATTTCAATTTTGCCAATGCAACTGTTTATAAATTACATCTGAATTTCTTAAAAGTTTGGAAACTAAAAGGGTTTGTTTTTTTCATTTCTGTGTTACTTTGGCTCAAGTTACTTGGCTTTAGATAGTATCAACTTCAACATTAAAACGTCTCGCTACTTTAAAAAAAAAAAAAAAAAAAAAAAAAAGAAGAAAAAAAGAAAAAAAGTACATAACTGACCCAGAGGAGTAAATGTTTTTGTTTTAATGACACCCCCACTAGAGCACATTTATTTATTAATCATTGGCTACTGGATGTCAACCTATTGGTGATGGACTGGCTGGAACAAGTAATAGCCCAATGGGCCCACCAATGGGTATTGATCCTAGACAGACTGTGCATCAAGGGAGTGCTTTACAACTGGGCTACGTCCCATCCTTGACCTTGAGACAAAATCCTGTAAATCTTAATGCTTACTTGTAATTAGACTTTCGTAATGAATTCTTTTTCCAAGTGCCATACAATCCGTCCAGTCTGCGGAATGCAGATTCAGTCCAAATACAGAATCGGCCGACGTGACCTCCAGGTGCAATACGAAGAAGATTCAGACGGGACACGTTGATCAGAGTAATGCCTGAAAAATAAAATATAACACATACTACATGTATGTACATTATGCCAGAATATTTCTAACACTATTTCTAATACATGCTAGGGGTGTGACGAATACGATACATATCACGAATATGGGGTGATAAATACGAATATGTATTCACATCCATGAATACACATTACACAAGTACAAAGGCTTTGCTGCAAGGAAAAAAAAGGCCCGAAAGTTAACGGAAATAGCCAAAGTATGGTGCGCGTTTCATAACGCGAATGTTTACAAACGTTTTCCTTTGTTTCTGTGGGGCTGTTTTACACTGTTTGTTGTTGTTGTTGTTGTTAGTTTTCTGTTTGCTGGGTTTTTTTCTGTTCAATTAAGCAATATATTGTTTGCCGTGAGCACTCGAATTCGAAAATATCGAAAGATAACTACTCACTAGCTGTGAACAAAATTCACTGCAACAATCCTACAATCACCTTTTCGCGCAAAACATTTTAAAAGCCTCCTACGGGAACCAAAATAGTAACAAGTTCAAATATGTATATGTTATTATCGGAATTTTAAAATATACCATGGCCTTTGTAAACATAAATGTACAAATTGTAAAAAATATTCTCAAGTGCTTTGATAACAATTCACCCTTTTCCATGCGTGCAAACCGAAACCGTATATACATTGTATAATGTAGACAGAAGTTATGGATTACCGGTAAATTAGTTTTATTTTTAATATCAAATCTATATTTTTATGGCCATTTTGGTTTTTGGTATCTAGTATTAATCAATTTATATCCATATTTGAATTGCTAATATGCCACAGTTCTCGTTAAGAATTATACAAATATATTTTTCTTTGAGCTGCCATTTAAACGTTAGAATATTGGTTCAACATTATCGACATTGCACTGCGTAGAATGCATAAATTAACGAATTACACTCGCATTAGGCTGGTTGAACGAGACTATGCGACGTCATACAGTGTTTTGACAGAAGCGCAGTCAAGCTGCATGTAAAGTACCAGTCCAACGCATGGAATAAAAAAAAAAAGGATCGGTCTATGAGTCTGACTATGCGGTTGACCTAATATAAAAAAGGACAATAAAAATGATTTAATCGTTATTGCGTTTTGGTTAGTATGAATTAGAAACATACATTATACAGTAAACATTATATATAAGTATTCCTGTATTTGGTTCAGCTAGTGACGAATACGAATGCAACTACGATACAGATCGCTATTCGGGGGAAACCGAATATTCGAGTATATCGTTACACCCCTAATACATGCATGTTCCAATGTGATTATTTTGCAGCAATACTTCAAACTATTAGCCACAAATGATACATGTCTGTCAAACACATGGTTCCAAGAAATAATTTGTTTTTCTTTTCTTTCTTACTTTTTTTTTTTGGGGGGGGGGGGGGGGGGGGGGGGGGGGGGGGGAAGGAGGGAGGGAGAGAACTTTTTTTCACACATTGCTATATAGAATTGCTTTTATTAGCTCGCTGTGTTAAGAGGAAATCTGCTTCTACCAGACTATTCCTTTCTAATAAGGGCAAAGGATCTTTTTATGAACTTTCATACCGAACATACATTGAGCTCTCAGAATAACATTGTTTGTTAAAGTTTGCAATGGTTTTTTTTTTTACACAATGTGAACACTAAATAAATAATTAACAACTTTGGTAATATTATTTGCAAGACTTGGCTCATTCTACTAGGCAGATTTAACCAAGTTGGAAAAGCATTTTCATTGTTCTCAACAACACGGACCAATATCATCATCATTCTTCAACAAGAGCCAAGGTTTTTAAATATGTTTAACAGCAGTGCAACCAGCAATTTAAAAGCTCCTAAATGTCTAAAATTTGTTTTGTTTAACGATACCACTAGAGCACATTAATTGATCATCGGCTATTGGATGTCAAACATGTGGCAAATGTGACAGTGTCATCAGAGAAAACCTGCTACATTTTCCCATTAGCAGTAGATCTTTTATATGCACTTTCCCACAGACAGGACAGCACATACCATGACCACCGACCAGTTGTGGTTCACTGGTTTTAACAAGAAAAAAACCCCAATAAGATGAATGGATCCAATGAGGTGGTTCAACCCTGCGACGCAAGCACCTCAGGCGAGCACTCAACCGACTGATCTACATTCTGCACCCTAAATGTCTAAGTTAAAAGTTTGCTTTATTTAACGACACCACTAGAGCACGTTGATTTATTGATTCTGACAGTCTTAAGACAGGAAAACCACAACATTTTTCCCATCAGTAGGAAGGGACCTTTTATATGCCCTTTCCCTGAAATAGAAATACCAATGTCATAATATCAACTGATCTAGAGAACAAGAAAGCTGCTTCTACCAAACCGACGCTCCCACCCCACATCCCCATCCAATAACCAGTAGCACAGGATAATTTATATGTACTCATGAAATAAGACTGTCGTAGTGTTAAATGAGGTGAACAAATACTAAAATACAATTGTAACAATGGTAATGATTTTATCATAAATTATAGTCTCAGATTTGTGTAGCCGGGATAGATATTAAGTAATATTTTCCACTGGACAGGTTTTTAAAGTTTTGTTTAACCATTGGCTATTGGACGTCAAACATTTATTAATTTTCACACAATCTTTTGAGGAAAACCAGTATATTTTCCCATTGATATCAAGAGATCTTTTATATGCTCTTTCCAAGACAGGACAGCACATACATCATCATTTGATATACTACTAGTGTACCCCTGTAATGGTATTACATAGGTCAGTATATTATTAGGGATCAAATCGCAAACACTACATGCTGTTGAGAAATAAACAAATGCCCCACTTAAGATGAAACATCAAGCAAAAACAAAGATTAATATTTCAGTATATATGTATACTAAAAATAAGTTATTTTAAAGTTGAAGTCAGTATTGGAAAGCATTTTCATCGATCTCAACAACACGGACCAATATCATCATCATTCTTCAACAAAGGTCAAGTTAAGGACATTTGCTTAATAACCACTGTGATAGTACTGACAAAGCAATAATGTCCCCCCTACCATGCCGAAGACATTTCCACAACTATAACTCAAAAATAGGCCAATCCCCATGGAAGTTGCACTTGATCTGTATGTATTACTATCAGTGTATGGAAAAGATGTACAGTTTAAGGCATTGCTGGGGAAAAAAGTCAAGAAACCTGTTTGTGGGACACAGATGAATGGATAGTGACAAAGAAAGACATGTTTTATTTAACGACGCACTCAACACATTTTATTTACGGTTATATGGCGTCCGACATATGGTTAATGACCACACAGATTTTGAGAGGAAACCCGCTGTTGCCACTACATGGGCTACTCTTTCCGATTAGCAGCAAGGGATCTTTTATTTGCGCTTCCCACAGGCAGGATAGCACAAACCAGGCCTTTGTTGAACCAGTTATGGATCACTGGTCGGTGCAAGTGGTTTACACCTACCCATTGAGCCGTGCGGAGCACTCACTCAGGGTTTGAAGTCGGTATCTGGATTAAAAATCCCATGCTTCGACTGGGATCCGAACTCAGTACCTACCAGCCTGTAGACCGATGGCCTAACCACGACGCCACCGAGGCCGGTCGGATAGTGACAAAGACAATAGTCTCCTCCGGTTGGACCGGCAGAGGACTAAAAAGTTAGTTTTGTTTAACACCACACATTGATATGTTATTCATCGGCTATTGGCTGTCAAACATTTGTAATTGTGACAAATAGTTTTAGAGAAGAAACCTACTACATTTTTCCCATTAGGGTAGGGGACTAATAACATAAGATAGTAAACTATAGCTATTTGGTATATCCCATAGTTTATTTTAACAAAAACTTAACTTATCTACTGGGAACTAAGGATTCTCAAGTTGAAGTCAGTATTGGAAAGCATTTTCATCGATCTCAACAACACGGACCAATATCATCATCATTCTTCAACAAAGGTCAAGTAAAGGACATTTGCTTAATAAGCAATAAATGTCCTCTATACTGCCCAAGAAATGTTCACACCTCTAACTCAAAAATAGGCCAATCCCCATGGAAGTTAAACTTGCTCTGTATGTATCAGTACATGGAAAAGATGTACACTAAGTTTACGGCATTGCTGAGAAAAAAAGGGTCAAGATGGATGGACAGTGACAAAGACAACATTCTAATTAAAATTAGCTCCACTATTACATACATGTGGATCTAACACCAGCCAGTTGGAGCTCACATCCACCAATCAAAACCCTACTTGCAGAATCCTGCCACGAAAAATGTCGTATACCCTCAGGATAATTCGGAATGTTTTTAAATTATTTTTAAATCACTGGCAGGATTCTGCAAGTAAGGTTTTGATTGGTGGACATGAGCTACAACTGGCTGGTGTTAGATCCACATGTAATAGTGGAGCTAATTTTAATTAGATTGCAAAGACAATAGTCTCCTCCGGTTGGACTGGTACGGGACTAAAACGTTTGTTTTGTTTAACACCACCACTAGAGCACATTGATAGATCCGTTATTCATCGGCTATTGGATGTCATACATTTGGTAATTACGACAAATAGTTTTACAGAAGAAACCCACTACATTTTCTCGTTAGAGTAGGGAACTAAATATATAACATAGCAAACTATAGCTATTTGGTAGATCCTATAGTTAATATTTCACTTATCTACTGGGAACTGTAAGGATTGTCAAGTCGAAGTCAGTATTGGAAAGCATTTTCATTTCTCTCAACAACACGGACCAATATCATCATCATTCTTCAACTAGGAAACGTAAGTTAAGGAAAATGTGCTTGATGGAACATTTTAAACTAATGCTATTTGGTCTCCCATAATAAGTTTAGCACTTTGTTAACTCTCTTGGCTGTTCAACAATCTACCTTTATACCTGATAAAAACAGATTTAATGTAATGTATATCTAGAGGCACTGATTTTCCGTTTCAGATTTTCCCCTTTTCCGTTTCATGTTACAAATTCTGGGTTTTTCCCCCGTTTCAGTATTAAACAAATTCTGTTTTTGTTTCAAACAGACTTCGGACATTTTCGTTTTTTTGTTACGATATGATCGAGAAAATAATTACAAACGATCACACTATAAACCACTTATCTTATATAATTTATTTTGAACAAAGCCTGGCATACAATATGCAATTACTGCATTCCTTTGTGAGATCGGAAATATGGCAATGCCGCAAATGTTAAAAATTAATAAGCAAACATAACATAATATATCTTTCACTTGAGTAAATATCGGACAATTTTAACTCACAATGTTCGGTTTTCCCCGTTAAATCGCCGGGAATAAGCGAAGAACTCACGACTGGTAAAACGTCTAGATACTCTACATCAAACATTTGGCGTAACATACAAAGGTACTAGTGTCGTAGCGTAGCACAGGCAGATGTCGGTGTCTATAGTTTCTACTTCGAAAAATAAATTTCAATTAATTAAATGCGCTATTTAAAGATAAATAATGTTTAGGAAAAAAATCTGGAATTCCGTTTCAGATAGGCATTTCCGCGATTCCGTCTGTGATTCCGCGATAGCGGAAAATCAGTGCCTCTATATATCGCTGTGTATTAACCGACTCTGGATAAGCCGACCCCTGAGTTTGCCCTTCAATATCTAGTACAAAAAGATTGGTAAGATGTATAATAATAAGCTGACTAACTTTTACGTTGTTGAAATGGGCAAAAATATAGATATATCCGACCGAGATAATGTTGGCAAGTAAAAATCATCAGTTCAGACCAATTAAATCTGCAATTGGGGACAAAATATCAAGGGTCATGAAAAGACTTAATGACACATTTGGTGCCAAATACTGGTACTACTTGTCAGTGGCTTTTGCTGAAAACTGTCGACAGAATAAAATAAAATCAATTTGATTTAATTTCTCAAATAAAATATTACTTTTATTATGTGCATCAAACAATCAAATGAGCACTGGTATGGGACTTAATAGAGGTTGTTAAAAATACTGCTTAAATAATGCAACCATATGGTTTTAAAGCCTAGATTTACAGACAAGTTTGCCTTTGTATTCTTTTTCCGTACATGCCAATATTTTGTTTATTTTATTTTTAATTGACTCAGTGTATTGGCCAACCTCTCTTCACTTGGTGGTATTTAAAGGCTTAAAAGTCGACTACATACACTGATATAAAGTACACAATTTGATGGCAATTTATTAGGAATGTTTGGGGTGTTTTTATCATCGAGGATGGTCTAGATTTGTACTGCATTACTAGGATTTCAGTTGAACACTCAAAGCTTTGCAATTTGGCGAGGTTATGAAATTTGTGGCCAAAACAGAAGTATACAAAATAAATATTTAACAAAATTAAGGCGAATTTAAAATTAAACATTGACTTAATAATGTATTCACCAATTAGAGCCCTGCAATTCAACTTTAAATTGTATTTAGTGAATTACAGGTTAAAACGCGAATACATAAGTCCGTCTATCAAGGGATCAATGACCAACAGTTTAGAAATAAACACTCACACTTTCAACTAAACAGATTAACATCGACACTTTTTCAGTATCGACAAGGGAAACCAGTGATTCTCAAGTTGAAGTCAGTATTGGAAAGTATTTTCATTGTTCTCAACAACACGGACCAATATCATCATCATTCTTCAACTAAGTTAAAAGTTTGGTTTGTTTAATCACACCACTGGAGCACATTAATTAATCATTGGCTTGTTAGATGTCAAACATTTGGTAATTCTGACAGTCTTCAGACAAAACCTGCGACATTTTTCCAAATACAGGTAGAGATAATTAATATGCACTTTCCCATAGACAGGTAAACACATACCACAGCCTTTGTCCAGTTGTGGAGAACTGGTTGGAACTAGTCATTCTTCAATTAGAGTAATTGAATGTGGTTTGTCGGCCCTACAAAACTTGGAATGTACAAGACTATAGTTTTTCCGATTTAGGTGTGTACCCACAGTACGATTCTGTGCGACTACTCACAAAACGAGAACACCTCTTTAAGCAGGGGTTCCCCCAGGGCCGTTAGGCGTAGCGGCCCGACACGCCTTGATCCATAAAGTAAGCGCTTCGACGGCATTGAAGCGCCTAAAATCAATTGCCGCTATGCCTTGATTTGAAGTACTTTAGAAAAACAATTATCACAAGTACAAGCGTGGCAGTTGACTACCTCTTGCAAACAACTTGTGTACCAGTATACCAAGCACACCTAATCACTATGACAGGTAAAACACGTCCTAAATACCTAACAATTGACCAGTCGTCTGCTCACAATTGGTGTTTGGTAATTTTACCACATCACTGGGACCGCTAATCCATCAGGAAGGCGCGTACACGTTAACGGGATTCCTATGCCGAGCAATCAAGCTTCAAAGCCGATCAAAGAAGATGCCCACTGACAGAATCAACTGTCCTATTTAACTCAATAAACAATAGGTGAAAAGAAAGAAGTGTTTTATTTAACGACGCACTCAACACATTTTATTTACGGTTATATGGCGTCATACATATGGTTAAGGACCACACAGATTTTGAGAGGAAACCCGCTGTCGCCACTACATGGGCTACTCTTCCGATTGGCAGCAAGGGATCTTTTATTTGCACTTCCCACAGGCAGGATAGCACAAACCATGGCCTTTGTTGAACCAGTTATGGATCACTGGTCGGTGCAAGTGGTTTACACCTACCCATTGAGCCTTGCGGAGAACTCACTCAGGGTTTGGAGTCGGTATCTGGATTAAAAATCCCATGCCTCGACTGGGATCCGAACCCAGTACCTACCAGCCTGTAGACCGATGGCCTAACCACAATGCCACCGAGGCCGGTCAATAGGTGAAGCACTTTTTAATATACTCTTCAAAAAAAAGAAACGCAAAAGGGTACAAATGGGTTATAACTCCGATTTTATGTTTCCTACCGGTTCATGCTTTGTGAATATAAGGTCATTGCATGTCCCAAACACATTCCCACGGTTACATTCGATAAAACGCAGCTACTGTACAATAAAGTTCCAAAATGTGAATATTCGCAAAAACGCAGCCACGTGCAAACCATGTCACCACTGCACGTGCAACATGAACACCGACAGTATAAAAGTGCAGGGTGTTCGCTTGCCTGGCCTCTGTATCTGGCCGACAGTTGACAATCCAGGACATGCCACGTCTCAGTAAACCGCAGAGAAACAATGCCATCGGCCGACTAGACGCAGGCGAATCCGGAACGGCCGTTGCTAGGGCATTCCATGTGTCCCCAAGCACCATCTCCAGACTGTGGGACCGTTACCAGCAACATGGATCAACACGTGACCTCCCTAGATCCGGTCGACCACGGGTCACTACCCCCGGGCAGGACCGCTACATCCGGGTACGCCACCTTCGGGAACGATTGACTACTGCCACCTCCACAGCCGCAGCAATACCAGGTTTGCGCAGGATATCCGACCAGACCGTGGACAGATTCGGCGGGGGTAGTGTCATGGTGTGGGCAGCCATCTCACACACTGGCAGAACTGACCTGGTCCACGTGCAGGGCAACCTGAATGCGCAGGGCTACATTGACCAGATCCTCCGGCCACACATCGTTCCAGTTATGGCCAACGCCAACGCCAACCCTCACACAGCACGTCTCACAACGGCTTTCCTACAGAACAACAACATTAATGTCCTTCCTTGGCCATCGATATCACCGGATTTGAACCCAATTGATCATCCATGGGACGAGTTGGACCGACGCCTCCGACAGCGACAACCACAGCCCCAGCCCGAGCTGGCAGCAGCCTTGCAGGCCGAGTGGGCCACCATCCCCCGGGACGTCATCCGTACTCTGGTTGCTTCAATGGGCAGGCGGTGCCAGGCAGTTGTCAACACACGCGGAGGCCACACCCGGTATTGACTCCAGATGACCTTGACCTTGGTGGTGTGTCCTATCACTTACTCACAATGGACTAGAGTGAATTGTGAACAATCCTGCAACATTTGGTAATTATCGGACTAACCATTCAATAATTAAATCAATTCTCCAAATGTTACGACAATGTGGTTTTGCGTTTCTTCTTTTGAAGAGTATAGTATAGTTAAGCTGGCAATCAGTAATTTCTATCCTAACACCCACTTCCCAAAACACACTGAAAAAATATAGGGCTCGTGCTGTCAGTAACCAATTTAGCCATTGGCTAATTAAAAAAAAAAATTACAAAAAAAAAGGCTAATAAAATTAGCAAGTGGCTAAAATTTTGGCTAAGCCATTTTCTATCTTCTGATGTGAACAAACGGTTACATAATCTATTCGACACCTCAAACATAATAATACCAAATATTCAATTAGCATAATAGCGATCTCGCGACCGGTAACGAGAAATGGTGTTATCCAGAATACAGCGTATGCCTTATGTTGTTTGCTAATTTTAATAATCAAGGTTATTAATTTTAACGGCATGCAACCGACATGTATGACAGCAATGTGACGGTGATTCAATGTCTGGAAGATATGTAACTTGCTATTTTAATTTTGTAAAGTCTTTGAACCAAAGTAATAAAAACAAACCGACACTGCATGTCAATTTGAATACACATGCCAGTTCAGGGCCGAAAGACATGTCGGCTATCCCAAGGGCTGAGTTCAGCCAGACCGAGTGAAAACAAAACGTTCGCTACACTGGTTTGTGCGTTTCACGTTAAACCAAATGGACATGACGGACACCAATCAAATAGTTTGTGAAAGTTAGGAAGAACATTCGTTGGCTGAACTGAACTGAGGAAAGCTCTCGGCGTAATATACGTCACGCTTCAGAGTCAGCTGACACCCACATGTCAAGAGACATCGTTTCGGACATGAACAATACAATTACACAGAAGTAAATCTTGATGTAAATGTGTAGAAAAACAATAGTTGTTTGCATCAATGAATACCTAACTGCAGATTCGTTATTTCCTTTGTCTTGGTTAATTTTGTACCTATGGTCGAGAGCACGCACTGGGAAATGAACATGCAGTATTTATACAAATTGCAGTTTAACGTACACTGAATTAGTTTACAATAATCATATTTGTTAGATAATGCTAGATATGTATTTGTTAAACTGTGAGGTCACATTTAATAAGTTAGCTGGATTTTAAAAAGACCGTAAAATTTTATTTTATTAACTTTATTTTTATTTTATATATATATATATATATATATATACAGTCAAACCCGCTTATTTGCATACCCTCGGTGCTGCTCGATTTTGTGCAATTAACCGGGTTAGTCGATTAACCGATAGAGTACCGACTTTCACTTTGTAACAGCCATCCAACTACAAAGTGGCATGGGAGACAGTCTAGCATAATGCGGTACTTCATACCGGAACTATTACAGTTAACACATGTCACATGCAGTTGGATATATATAAATGTAAAAAAATATATCTATCGATATATATAATTAGCATGGCGTTTTTGTTTTAATCTGCCAGACCAGAAATCATTTTCTAAAAAACCAACAACGTCCATCACTGGGCGTCGTTTTCTAAAAACACAAACTGGTGTCGTTTTCTAAAAACACAAACTTTGTGCATTAAAAAAAAACCCACTGACCATCCACTAGTGTAAACAAAGTGTATTAGCCATGTAGTTAATGAGATAAACTTGAAACAGAACCATCAAAAAGTTCACGTTTCATCGGTGCACGTGTTTACAAAATGATGTCAGTTTCCGGAATTACCGGGCTGTTGTTTGACCGAATAGAATTACGTGAACTTGTATGCATTTGCTGGTATGGTGTTCTTTCCATCCCAAAAGATACGGCAAGCTTTGGTATTATTTGTGATCCCCAAATAATGACTTTGCTATTGTTAAGCAATTAAAGTTAAGCTCGGCTAGCGAGTCGTTATCAGTTCCAGCAGTCTGCATTGCATGCATGACCGGTCTAACACAATTGACTGATCTTCATGGTGAGGTCCGACTGATTGGTGTCTAACAATATAGCAGAAACTTTGGGACGATCCATAAATAACGGTCTTTGTTATGTTTGTTTTTTTTGACGACCTCCCCCACCAGTCTTTTTTTTTCCGCTACATTTTCCAGGAAGCAAGTGATAAATCGTTTCTTTTGCGTTTAACAGATATAGCGTACACTGCATCTAATGAATAAGTGAACAACAACCCTTTCTCGGTCACATTTATTAAAAACATAACCGCCTAGGACGATTGATCTGTAATCTTTTAATTATTAACAAGGCTTCTCAACATAACGTAATAATTGATACAGAACAATGATTGCCCTGAACACGTCAATCGAATAGGGCCTCAATAGTTGAGTGCGCATGCGTACAAGCGCACAGGCGGTACTTCTAAAAATAATAGTCGGAGAGTTACTTGTTATTGAGATGGCCTCTGATTAACAGCAATATATTGCAAACAAAACATTAGGTCTTAGGTTTATTCAACTTAATTATGTCATTCTTAAATCTTGTAGTCGGGTATTGTGATTCACCAGTAGTAACGTGCACACCATCTCATTTGCATGTCACACGTCGACTCTGTAAACAGCGATTACACTTACAGTCGGCTTACCACACAGTGAGTTCAAACAAAACAGATTAATCGGTGATTTATTTGAGTTTTTTTGCCAAAGTTTGATAGACATTCTCAGTCATTTGTGACATTAATTTAGCACCAAAAAAATCGTTATTTATATGTGCAAATAACCGATATATAGCCTGTAGTCTGTGCAATTAACCGGATGTTTTGTAGTGTTATAAGGGCAAATGGTTCCGTGTTGGGTGAAAATAGTCGATTAACCGAATTATGCTATAAACCGATGTGCAAATAAGTGGAGTTGACTGTATATATAAATGGAATATATTGTGAAGTCAGCATTCTTAGCTTAGGTATTTTACAAGCAGAAATCACAAGCATTTAACACGACGCTGAAATCAACATCAACAACATGGCGCAAATTATGAAATTGTTGGGGGTGGGAAATTGATAGGTTATTTAAAACAAAAGTTTTAAACCCCCTCCCCCCCCACCCCCACAAAAACAACCCCAACATGATTTGATGGATGGAAGGCAAACACTTAACCGTTTTCAACCCACTACCCTACTTCTTTTGGCTTGATTTTTGTGTTATAATGATGCTATAGATGTAAGCGCCTTAAAAAAATCCTGGGGAAAGGCCTGTTTAAGGATACCTCAGCATATTTTTAAACTAATGGCATATGCTTACATAGTCGAGAAGAAGGAAGGAAATGTTTTATTTAACAACGCACTCAACACATTTTATTGATGGTTATATGGCGACAGACATATGGTTAAGGACCGCAAAGATATTTATTGTGAAAGGAAACCTGCTGTCGCCACTTCATGAGCTACTCTTTTTGATTAGCAGCAAGGGATCTTTAATATGCACCATCCCACAGACACAATAGCACATACCACGACCTTTGATATACCAGTCGTGGTGCACTGGCTAAATGATGGTTGAGATGAAACCTGCTGTCACCACATAGGCTACTCCAACATAAAGCATCTTTTACATGAACATTCCTATAGTTGTGCGGTTTTACACATATACTGATAAATTATGATTCAAAGTATAAATACGTTTTGTCAATCTTGTCATCAGTCAGACACATCCAACTATTCCAATTATGGGTTTTTTAACTGTCCATTGATGTGAAGACATGAAGGGCTCAACATTATTAAATAAGCTTTAGTACACTTAAGTGATCCATGTATTTCATGCTTTAAACAAGCATTTCGATAGTACTGCCAATGCAATACATTTCCCATATCAAGTCCAACACATTTTCAATCTCCTAAATTCAAGGGCCATAACTGAAAAATGGATAAATTGCCATGGAAGTCAAACTATCTGTAACAGTACATGATAAAGCTATACACTAACTTTCAGCTCAATATCTCAAGGCATTCTGGAAAAAACATCTGGAAAACTACAAGTGGGACAGACGGACATACCTTTGATACATCATGAGGTAATGGATGAGACGGGGAGGGAGGGGGCAAAAAAAACATCCACTTAAGGCAATGCGACTAATCACGCCTCAGGTAACCACTGAGCTACATCGTATGTACACCATTGTAACAGTGAGGAAGGAAATGTTTTATTTAACGATGCACTCAACACATTTTATTTACGGTTATATGGCGCCGGACATATGCTTAAGAACCACAGAGATATTGAGAGAAGAAACCCACTATCATCATTTTAACAGAGATCATTGTAGAAGCATTGTAAGGGAACAAACCTGGGATATTTCTGAATGCTTTGGTGATCCCATTGTCTTGGTAATAGATAATGAGAGGACCTCTTCGCTGAATACGGCGACGGTTTCTCATCTTTCCTTTTCCCGCTCGGAACCTCTTGGAGTTGTAAACCTGAAAAACAACAGTACTTAGCACTAACGAAAAACAAACAGCAACTATCTTTGTCAAATCTGAGAATATCAAGTCCAGTGTGCGAATTGTTTTCTACATATCCAAAATGAATTTTCAGACGAACTAAGATTATATTATTTAATAGAATACAAATATAATCTTAAAAACACTAATGTTACAAGCAATCCAAATTGTAGTTAAACACTAAAAGAATATTTTTGTATGAAAAATTTGAAAGCTGCTAATCAGACACGGAAAAAACCGTGAACAATTGTTATATTTGAGGAAGGTCATATTGAAATGTACCACTTGGTAAAGCAATATAAGTTTTCTTATCTCATTAACTTCAAGAGCCACGTCTCTCAAAAATAGGCAAATCCCAGTGAAAGTGAATAAATGTTTTTGTCATTTTCAGACGACTTGTCAGGTTGGACAAGTCATTAGAACAATTGATTTGTCCTATGCTCAAAGCCACTTTAATCTTATCCCAGGAAGTGGAGAAGTATCAACATTGAGTCCAGGCTCCATCTTATTGTTTAACGTACTAAAGTCAGTGTCTGATAATTAGCAATAGACTTTAGGTAAATATCATAAGTTGACTTAAAATATGTTTATCAATCCAGTATTTAGAATGGTTCCTATATTTTAACAACTAAAACCTTTGATGGTCATTGACTCTGCATTAAAAAAAACCTTTTTTTTTTAAATGTCAGGGTTTCTTCTACGATCTAATAATATTAGAATGTTCTGAAGCAATTTGCTGATCTTCCATAATGTTTTTTTTTAAAAACAAACAATTAACTATCATCCAGTTTAGTTTTTGATTATTTTCCATTACCCAATTCACACAGCAGGCTTAGAAAAATGAAAAATGAGCAAGTTCACGAACTGGTGGAAGTGAAATAAGGGCAGGACAAACCTTTTGGATGTCTGACCAGGCTTTGACACGCTTCAACAGAGCCACAGCTTCCTTGGTCTTCTTGTATTCCTGCACCTTGTCACTGACCACCAACGGAACCTCAGGGATTTCCTCAATACGATGACCTGAAGTGGGAACACATGAGCATTGTATTCACGCTATTGCCACACTCAAATTAGCATTGGTACTCAACAGATCTGGATAATCACTGGTGCACAGGTGGCAAATTCCACAGTAATGGAATTACAATTCCAGTGGGGTTTTTTTGCATTGACTCTGCATTAGCAATGCCAGAATTCAAAACAATGAAATCTATTCCAGTAAACATTAGTTCAGAAGTGATGAATTGGCATGTAACTTTAAAATGAATAAAGGTAACATTCATATAACATTAAGTTTTACACCGATACCAACTCAATTAACTTTTTTTGAAGTTCAGTGTAAATATGTTTCTTTATGAATTACCATCAAATTGCATAGGTTAAATCTTTTCTAATGCAGGTATGAATACAACTGATGGAACAGCCAAGATTAGGCGCACAATTCTACTTTTAGCCTCTTAGCAGACAATGCAAGTGCAGCTGCAAACCTTCACTATTCTAGCATTTTGTCTTCTTAACCCCTGTATTAAAAATTAGATTTAATCTGTATAATTTATAAAGAAACTTCATTTATATTGAAAAATTTTTGTTAATGTTATACAAATTGGTATCAGTTTAAAACCTAATGTTTTTATATGAATTTTAACTTTATTGACCATGGAGTGACATGCCAATTCATAAGGTTATTTTTTATGCAAACATACCATATATGATGGTCATTATTAAAAAATCATTCTAGTTTTAAATCTGGCTGTGCAGTAATGTGATAATTGGAGGGCTAGTTGAATTTGAAAAGGGCCAGTAAGGTTTTTCTTCAAACTCGCCCTATTGGCAACTATGATTTCCTATTAATTTCCAACCCTGCTTTTATTTCAAAGTATAAGTGCAGTCTATTTCACTACACAATTTTAAAACAATAAACAGTAGTTGACTAGAAATATCACTAATCAAGATTTTGAAATAAAATGTTCCCTGCATTAGACCAGTTTCAAGCAATACAAATAAAATCCTGTGAATCACATCCTTGAAGTTAGAAGCCAAATTCAGAACCCAACAAATTTATTACCCTTTGACAAGACGAGGGCAGGGATTCCAGTTGCAGCGATGGCCGAGCACATGGCATATCGGCGCTGGTTTATGTTGATCTTGCGGTGCCAGCGGCGCCAGGTCTTGGTTGGTGCAAACATACGCCCTCCTCGGCACATGTTGCCGAACGCACCCTGACCCGAACGATGGGTTCCACCACCACGCACTCGCGGGATTCGAGCCACAGCACGACCAGTACCCCAAGACTCGGCAGATGTCTGGTGACCTGTCCAAGAAAAGGATTGTTTGTTTAATAACACCGCAGCATATTTTAAACTATTTTTATGAGCCTCGGGCTCTCCTCAAAATTGCACTCACAATTCACAACTCACAAAAATTGCACTCACAACACTCTCTCTCTCTCTCTCTCTGTTTTTGTGTGTGTGGGTGGCAGGGCACAATATTTCACGCGAAATTAAATTTACGCGAACCGCAAATCGGTTACGTCGTGACCTGTACACGTTCAGAAATTAAAACCTGCAGACTTCACGATTACCTGAAGTTTATTCATGCAGACATACTACTAGTATTCCGACCAATGTTTTAGACTGATTTTAGGAACTTGATGCGCGGCAAACCAGTAGACAACGGTATATTGCAACGGTTGTAACCTGCGACCGAAGGCTCAGAATAGAGACGAACCAAATGTTTTAAAGAAATGTGCACGGACCGCTAAAGTGCCTAAATTATCTGCTGCTATTTTATCTCTACAGGAATATATGTAGACATAATATTGAATTACCTATAATTTTACAAAGGATGAAAACGGTTTTAAAGTTAACCAAACAAAAAAAAATTGTCGTAAAAGCTGAAAAATACTAACATCGCATAATGAGCTTTAAATAACAAAACATTTGGAACGTCACTGTAGTATAGAAGTACCAGCGATAAAGTGAAAGTAGCATCGCCACCGCAAAATATCAGTGTCAAATTGTGGTCTTTCTTTTTATAAGATTTATTTTTATTAATCCAATCATGCACCAGCGAGTATCCTGTTTTATAGTTCAGAGGAACTGGACATTTGTTGTTTGGGTTTTTGGTGTTAACTTCCGCAAGCTGCTAGGTTCTAGAATACGATGCCCTGATGCCCGACGACAGTGGGTTTTAGATTCGGGCAACTAAAAATTATTTTTTGCGATCCCGATGGCAAGTGGTGAATAATAATAATAATAATAACTTTGAGGTAACCGATTTCGAAATATTGTCCCCTGGGGTGGGTGTGTGTGCGTGTATAAACTTGTTGATGAAGCATGTTAGTCTGCAAAACTTGGGGTTGCTAATAGACATTTCCGAGTTATTTAGAATAGCAAATCATTGAGTATTAGTGTAAACAGCATAGTTAAAGTATTTAGTAGAAATCGGGGTTTTTTTCTGTTCAGCTAAGATGTGAATGAAATGAAATTGGTAAGTAGATTAATTTGCAGATGGTATATCGATGATGATTAGATTGGTGAATGAAATGGTGACGTTTTTGCTGGGGATTTTTTTTTCTTTGTTTATTTTTTCTTTACGGGTCGTTTTTTTTCCTTCAACATTTTTGCAATATCCAGGGCTAGTTCTGGGTGTATTGAAGATTTCGTCAAAGTATCCATTAAACTCGAAAAAGTGGTAGAAACCCACCACTATTTTCAATAAAATATGGCATTATATGACATTCTTTCGTAAAAATAAATTATAATTTACAATTCTGGTGAATTTAGCGAGTGCCAGAGATAGACCTGAATATCTAATTTAATATTTGTCATTCTAATATTGACACAACTGACACCAATTTCTTAGTTCCGGTAGTTGGATAACGCTTTAAGATGGAAAGCAAAAGATGCTTGGGAAATTGAAAATCAGAAAGTATCCAGTGTATTCTAAGTGGCCACTGCCTATTGCTCCCTATCAAGTTGGAGTCTTAGCTATAATACTTACAACAAGGGTGAAATTTTTTAAGAATTATATTTAAATATTTAATAAGTACTATGAAAACACAATAAGTACCAGCTTTCTCTGACACAGCGTAAGGGTGTTGAGTGTTTTTCATCATTTGAAAGTGGACAAAGTTAACGATGTCAGGCCGAATTGGAGCCCGAAACACGGCAGGCAGCTTGATGTTGTAGCCAGTTGATTCGCCCTTCTCATTGTAAATTGAAATAAGTGGTCTTGCAGCCTGGGAAAAAAAAATACCGTAGCTATATATATATATAAATAGAGCTATAGATGTATAGAGATTACTACCAGCATAAGAGTACGAAACAACTGATGGCGAGTGTTCTGTATAACTATTGTGATTGGTTAATTATATTCTTTTTCCGGGATCAAATGAAATAACACATGACACCATCAGATAGTGATGTCATTAGCAATTGGAACAGGCCAAATTGACGGTTCACGGGTCTACAGTTAGATTGCAGCCAGGTATTTTTTTCAAGAAATACCAAATATACAGTTACGTCTGTATAAAAACTATTCACTTTACAATGGATATAACCATATGGAGTTTTTAGATTTGCAGGTGTTATTATCTATTTGATGCCCGCAAATGTTTCATTTTTAACCTCAGGCTAACACCTTCGGTCAAAAATGACATATAGACAATAACACCTGCATATGTAAAATCTCCATATGGTTATCTTCTAATTCAATAAAGTTGTTTCATTCGTAAAAAAATGTATTTGTTTCGAGAACAGCTTAGAAGTATAATCATTAAGATGGGATAGCCCTATGTGAAGTTCAGTCGTTCATGACAGGATACTGCACAATTTTATTTACTATTCCGTTTTATAACATTATTATAACTATTATAAATAAAGAATTGAAATGGGTATCTGTGCTTTCCCATATCACAAAACAGTATGTTAAAATTATAGGTCATCAAGATTAACTTTGTCTACAAGTGCAAGCACTAACAAAGTTAATCCTGGGGACAAACAACGCCATTAGCAGAGCTCCGAGCAGTTTTGCTCGGAACGGAATTCAATCCGAAATGCGATCAAACTAAAAGAAAAACGACTACCATCACGTTTTTTGAGCATATGTAGACTAAGAAATACTTACTTTGTAACGATCTTCACTTTGAATTAAAGGAAAAACGACCGACTGTATGACTTGTGTTTAAAACGCGCGGTGCATTATCAGAGGAAAATGAAACTTGGAACAATCTTGTATGTGGAAAAGGATCGGTGAAGTCATTTCTCTTAAAAAGTAAAAATAAATTAAAGTTAATAAAATAAAATAAATGACACACACACACGCATGTAAATATTCATAATAATTAATAAATGTTATTTGATTAACTTTTAGTTTTATGGTTTTTGTTTTATTCATTATGGAACGAGAAATGACTTCACCGATCCTTTTCCACATACAAGATTGTTCAGAGTTTCATTTTCCTCCGATAATGCACCGCGCGTTTTAAACACAAGTCATACAGTCGGTTATTTTTCCTTTAATTCAAAGTGAAGATCGTTTCAAAGTAAGTATTTCTTAATTCTCCATATGCTCGAAATAGATCACAGTACACGATTTGTGTGGAAAAACGTGATGGTAGTCGTTTTTCTTTTAGTTTGACCGCAATTCGGATTGAATTCCGTTCCGAGCAAAACTGCTCGGAGCTCTACTAATGGCGTTGTTCGTCCCCAGGATTAACTTTGTTAGCGCTTGCACTTGTAGACAAAGTTAATCTTGATGAACTAGTTAAAATTATATAACACCTATCGCATGACTTGTTTGTGAATTGGGGTGTGTGTGTGTGTGTGTGCCATCTTCAACATATCATTTGTTGATAAATTTGACATCATTGGTTTGCACGTGCTTTAGAAAAAAATGTGACATGCACGACTATTGTCAGTATTGATTACTCTATATTTTTGGAGGTATGGTTTAGCGTTACGGAACATTAGGCCCTACAGAGGGTCTGATTTTGCTAAAAGTTTTGTTACATGATATTTACAAGGCCCCTAACATTTTATTGTTAAGTTCACCCACAAGATATATATTAAAACGCACAAAAATGTTTTAAAAATTATTATTAAAAAAATTTACAGTTAGTCTAAATACATCATACAACATGATTAATATGTGTGACCAATGTACATGCCAACATTAAATTGATTAACTCTCGGATGACGTATTTCATCCGAGAGTTAATAAAGTAGACGAAGACGGACAACGTCACACGTGGTTCTCAAGTCACTGTCATGCAAGTGAACATTCCACCGATTCCAGGATAAAAAGGGAGGGGGAAATCACGTCTGAATACAACATTTTGTAACGCAACAAAAGCCAGCTTCTAAGACTTCATATTATTATTTCAGTATCGATTATTCTTATGCATGTTATATGTATATGGTAATGTATTACCATGATGCTTAATTTTCCGTCCTCGTGGTAGCCAGTTTCGGCAGTAAAAGGAAGCGCCCTCTTTCGCGTAGTAATACAAAGTATGCAACAAAGGAAGAATTCGGATAGCAGTTCGGACCACACGCTCTATCTGAAAACGGGTATTAAACGCTTGGCACGCACATCGTCACAGGTGGCAAAATATGTATGCCAACAGTTTCGATACCAGCTAAATTTTGGCGTGGCAACAGAAGCACAGAAATTAGTTTTTGGTGATCATGCTTGCCAGTAATGATTATAACAAATAAATTATACTCGGAACAACTTATTATAAGTCAAATATTATGAGCCTCGATAAGAAAATGGAATGAATGAATGAATAAATTAATGTTTAACGACACCCCAGCACGAAACATACATTGGTGTCAAACTATGGTAAATACAAAATTAATGTGATGATAACCATCAATATAAACATTCAACAATGAAATAAAAACACAGTGTAAAGAACTGTGCAAAAAATACAAATATCACAGGTAGGTAATATTAAAATTTAGAATAAAAGTCAGTATCACGTAAACATTGTAATAAAGTTCTGGACGGAATCGAAAGGATTCCATCACATTTCTTTGACCAAATATATCTTTTTCTAATTTCCTTGAGATGAGTACACTCCACCAAAATGTGGCGTACAGTCAGAGTACACTGACAGTGCTCACACTGAGGTGGAGTATCCTTCTTCAAGATAAATGAATGGGTCAAGTATGCATGACCGATGCGAGGACGACACCAGACTATTTCCTATAGGAGGAATTCCACTCTCCCAGGATTAGCTTGACAGTACAGCAAATCGAATACCCACGCCCTCCAACCTGCAGCTTAAATTATAAAAGTGTACTTGCATGATCGAGATAAATAAATGGTAGTGGTAGTCTAGTATAGTGGTTAAGCCATCGGACATAAGGCTGATAGATACTGGGTTCGCCTCCCGGCACCAGCTCTCACACATAGCGAGAGTAACGACCTCTTTCGCTACCCCCCCCCCCCCAAAAAAAAACAACAACAAAAAAACAAAAAAAACCCCTCTCTATCACAAATATCTGGTGTGTGCCCAGAACAGCATGCTTAAACCATAATTGGATATAAACACACACAAAAGCTATAAATAAAATGAAAGGCTAATTCATCTTTTGAGTTGTTTTCAACTGAATGGATACAGCCTCATTCCTATTAGCCGCAT
Source organism: Gigantopelta aegis (assembly GCF_016097555.1). NCBI lineage: Eukaryota > Metazoa > Mollusca > Gastropoda > Neomphalida > Peltospiridae > Gigantopelta > Gigantopelta aegis. The sequence goes on from NC_054700.1 coordinate 27,915,267, forward strand.
TGCTTGTAATGTCCCCTGCGCGTGCTGTAACCTCACCGTGGTGCAGGGGTGTAAGATTCTCTTTGAGAATGGCCAATACAGCACAAATTGAAATTTTGAGTAAAAGTCAGTATCTATCTGTGATATTTGTATTTTTGCACAGTTCTTTACACTGTTTTTATTTAAATGTTGAATTTTTATATTGATGTTGATCATCACTTTATTTGTTTGCATTACTATAGTTTGACACCCAATAGCCGATGTATTTTTCGTGCTGGGGTGTCGTTAAACATTCATTCATTCATTCATGGTTGTAATGTAAAGACAGTGGCTACCTTCATCCTCATACCAAGTCGGGCGTTGCTAACAGTTTTCAGCATGCTACGATTAACACCATAAATATTTATCATATGTGATGTTTAAGAATAGCTGGTACATTTTTAATAGTTTATTGCTTGACTGCTGGATTTGGTGGTCCTGGATTAAACAAAAAATCATTAACGAAATAGAGGTTTCTGCTGGCGATGCATGGGGGTTAATATGGGTGTGGCTGAATGTTACGAAGCTTCTCGTTTCATACAATAGGGTGGATGGATTCCTTTTCAATAAGATTCTTAGTCTGGAGGTAAGCCATTTTGCAAGCTAATTGTAGTTGACTTGTTTGACGACTGGTATGGTGGCCATTCTGTAGAACGCCACAGTTAATTGTTCGCGTTTAGTCTATATAGATCTATACATGACACATGTACCTGTCCCAGCCTGTTCTAGCAGCATTGGAAGACTGACCACTCTAAGCAGAAATAAGAAGCGGAATCGACGCAGTTTACTCTTCTTCTTTTTTCTTTGTTTACTTTATACTTTGTTTACATTGGTACAGTCTCGTACTCTCTGGAGCCAGGCCTGTCCGTACCATTATACCAGCCACGACGACTGAAATAGGAAGGAAGAAAGGAAATGTTTTATTTAACGACGCACTCAACACATTTTATTTACGGATATATGGTGTCGGACATATCGTGAAGGACCACACAGCTATTGAGAGAGGAAACCGCTGTCGCCACTAGTCTTCATGGGCTACTTTTTTTTATTAGCAGCAAGGGATCTTTTATATGCACCATCCCACATACAGGATAACACATACCACAGCCTTTGATAAACTAGTTGTGGTGCACTGGCTGGAGCGAGAGATAACCCAACAGGCCCACAGACGGGGATCGATCCAAGACAGACCGCACATCAAGTGAACGCTATACCACTGGGCTACGTCCCGCCCTCTGACGACTGAAATATACCATACGGATGATACTCTCTCGTTCGACACGCACAGGTCGGCTTCTCACTTAGTGCGCATTTCCGCACAGCGCTACATCTTCCACATATAGGTGTTTTCTTGATGTCAGTTTATAGCCTACCCTACAACGAGTTTTTTTTAAATCTTATTTGGTGTAAGCACATTAAAAGAATTCATTCTTACCTACGTACCGCATGTTAACATATTTTTATTTTATGTTTTACCCACTACTATATGTCTCTGTTGTAAGAAATAAATCACAAAAAAATCCCGCTACCGTTTGGTACTGAGGCGGAAGTAGGGTGGTGGGGATGGGTTGACAATGCATAAACGTTGGAGTTGAAGGAGTGGGGGTGTGTGGAGGCAACGAGTTATGTAATGCTGTTCAATACATCCACCTGTAACGCGACGTAACGTCTATTCCTATAATATCCCCAACACCACCCCACCCCACCCCACTCCCAGGATTACATAATATATATGATTGGCCACTCTGGGGAAATGCATATAAAAGATCGATCTAACATGCTGCTTATGGAAAATGAATGTACGGCGGGTTTCTTTTTAAGATCATGTATTAGAATTATAAAATCTAAACAGATAACTTAATCAATGTTCTCTAGCGATATCAAGAAAGAAGGAAATGTTTTATTTAACGACGCACTCAACACATTTTATTTACGGTTATATGGCGTCAGACATATGGTTATGGACCACACAGATATTGAGAGAAGAAACCCTTATCGCCACTTCATGGGCTATTCTTTTCGATTAGCAGCAAGTGATCTTTTATATGCACCATCTCACAGACAGGATAGTATATACCACGGCCATTGTTACACCAGTTGTGGAGCATTGGCTGGAACTTGAAAGAGCCCAATGGGCCCACTGACGGGAATCGATCCTAGATCGATCGCTGTACCACTAAGCTACGTCTCGCCCCTATAGCAATAGCGTTAAACAAAATAAGCTTTCCTCTCACAGATCAATATAGAATGGTTTCGTCCGAAAATTCGACACACTCGGACAAAAAGAATTGATTATCAATTCTCCCTAAAAAAAATATTATTATTCATAAAGGATTGACAAATTAATTTAACATTCATTTATTTCAACTTATTTTCGTGCGTATATCCAATTAAGGTTGAAGCACGCTGTCCTGGGCACACACCAGTTATCTGGGCTGTCTGTCCAGGACAGTGGGTTAGTTGTTAGTTGGTTAGTGGTTAGTGAGAGAGAAGAGGGTGTAGTGGCCTTGCACTTACTCACTGAGCCCTTAAGAACTCGCTCTGGGTTGGAGCCAATATCGCGCTGCGAACCCTGTACCTACCAAGCCTGTAATCTGATGGCTTAACCACTGCGCCACCGAGGCCGGTTCAAACGGACGAACAAACAAAACAACAACACTCATCCTACGATTCCTAGCTAATCTGTTTAGATCACTCAAGCCACCGCTATATAAAGAGGTACGCGTACTTATAAAATTACAAAAAGTGACACTACTGTTTAATATTTATCCGTATTTTGGAAGCCAATGTAGTCCGATTTCCAAATCAATCTTTAACACTATACCACTAGCATACAGATTCGTTATCTATATATTAAAAACAATAGTCGAACTGATTAATGAAAAACGTTTAGTATATTCTTTAAAAATAAGTACTCATGACAATAAGCTGCAAAAGTAATGTGTTAAAATTCGAGAACTATTTTGAAAGACATTTTACCGTATTATGTCTTAATCAAGGGCAGACAACTCGTGGTTAAATCTAAGTAAAAGTTACGTCACTTAAATCTGCCCTTTTTATTTTTATTTCTTGAATAGTTTTTACATGTCGATACATAAATACTTATGATTATTTAAATTACTTTTTTTTAATATAATGGTAATATTATTTATCAACAATACTATTTACATAAATAAAATAAGTTAATGGAAACGGATTTGAAGGGGAGAACGACAGACATTTTTTTTTTTTAATGTATATCACAGAAGCGGATGACCTTTTTAATTTTTTTTTTTTTTTTTTTTTTTTTTTTTTTTTTTTTTTTTAGCACGACTGTATAATTAGATCCACCACTTCACAGCAATTATTCACCATGTTCATAGCGAACGATCAACAACGAGCCTCGCCCTGATATATATACTGAATTGGTAAAAATAAATATTTTCTTTATGAACTGCATGAAAAAGTAGTATTGGAAGTTGATCGGTTACCACCGGTTTCAAAACAATAAACGTCTGTCATAGAATGCTGTCTTATATAATAAAATTCATTCCTTTTTGACTCGTCTAAACAAAGTAAAAAACGTCAAGATAGGCCTGCAGGTTTGAAAAAAAGGACAAAAAGTGGTCTTGGTGCCCTCAGGCCTACGGGCTTCCATTTTTTTTAAAGGCCCAATCTCCACAAAATGTGCATTTAAAAATAGAAAAATAATGTTTAAAAAAGTTAGCAGTATTTCCACCATTATTTATTATTTTAATAGCTATATGTCTTAAAGAACGGGATCTGAAGGGGTTGCATCTTAGACGCCATACATTCCAAAATAATTGAATATATATGAAAACACCCTTTATGGTAAACAACATATACGTTACACATCAATTTTCAATAAAAGAAGACAGTACTCATGGTTAATGTGTTCATGATAAAACAGGTGATTGTTTTGTTGAAAGATATGCCTGTTTAGGATATAAATATTCATATTTGAGATAAGTCGACTATATCACAAGTTTGGTATAAGAAATGTTAACACTTCCACTGCAATCTGGATCAGTTTATCAAGAAGCCAATGACACAATGTTCTCAATAAAATATCCTTTTCAAAGCAAACACTCTACAATTTGCCTTCCAAAAGTTACTCCAAACTAATTTGTTTCATATTTTAAAGCTTCTGTAACATGTTCCTTCCAAGTGACTAACAGTGGTTGTTTGCTTAGCTGTTGTCACACGGTAACGTATCTGTGTGAAAACTAAAATTGAACAAATTAACAAAATTGCTTTAACTGAACGATGTAACAAAGACTATTCACAAAATATAAACTACTTCTAAACAAAACCGTCTTAAATCAATCACTGTTCTGTGTAATATACAGAGGTCACGTATCTGTTCTTTTACTTATTCTCTGAGATGTATTTGTCAATGGACTCCATGTTCGCCTGGGACAGGGTGAAAAACCTTCTAGATCTTCCAATCGGAACAGGTTCTGCAACTGGTATAATTAATTCCTTAAATATAATCCATATTTCATCCGACTTTGATGGCCATTTCAACATGATCCTACCACGGACTGTGTGCTTTGACATGAAGGATATGAGTGCATCCGAATCAGTTAGATCAATCTGTAGAACTTTGCCAACGTACAAATCATTGTCATACATGGCAGCCACCAAATCCTCTTCACAGGGCTGGAAATCCTTTGGATCTTCATTGTCAGCTTGGAATGTTGACTGATCAACTTCAACTGACTCAACCTCACGTTCTGAAGTACGACCATCTGTCACGTTATCGCACTGTGGACCTGGATATAGCCTGTGCGCTATCCACCCATTGCAAGGATTATCCCAGTTGAGGCACCCTTCACAGTAGCAAGACGTCTCACGAGTATATATCTCTCCATACAGTGTAGACTGCACAGCATGTAACTTCATTGTGCCCGGAATTGGTTTTGTCTGAATAGAGGTAATGTATTCAGCAGCTGCATCATACTGATCATGAGAGTAAAAGTAATAATGGATCAACTTTTCATTCTGGGTTGCCCATTTGAAGAAATCCCGAGCGTCTTGTATGGTTGCTTTTTCTTGCTTAATTGCTTGTGCTGCTAAACGCTTAGCTGTCACATGGACCCTTCCCATGTCCAACCTCAAAATAGTTCCACCTTGCAGATACTTTGAACAGCTCGGCATGACATGCTATTATGGTAATCAGGAAGCGGTTTCGGTACTGTGAAGATGGGCTGTCAGTCCAGTAGTGAATGCATCTGGTGTCAGGAAACATGCGTTTTATTTCAGGAATAAGTTGGTTCAGTATAGCATACACTGCAGAAGCATTGTGGTGCTTGACATCAGAAATATATGCCATGCTTCTATGCTCAATATTTTCACCATCAACTCTGTGATAAACCACCACGGGATGAATGGTGACTGATGTGGCATTCCAATAAGCAGACTGAACCTCGTCCATCGTTTGGCATACAAAATTTTCAGAAAAATCCATTTGTATGATGACATGACCCTGTGGCAGATTTTCTTTCAACTGGCGTAATGCTTTGTACTGAGCAGCTACTCTGTCAACGTGTCTTTTGAATGCTTCGTATTGCACCATCATCGTTTGAATAAACTCTTTTCCATTTACAGAAGTTCTAATAATTCTCATTTTCTTTTTGCCATCTACATCAATGCTTTTCCATTCCTCATACTCAACAGTGTTGTTATTTTCCAGAACAGCCAACTTCTCGGTCATGTCTGCAATGGAAAGTGATGAACACACTGCATCAGGATTGGGAGAGATATTAAAACGTAGACTGATAAGACATTTCAGTTTCAGAGCCATGTTCTGGTGAATAATACAGAGGCACCTATTTCTTGACAGTAATGCTGTGACATGAATGTTTTGGGGTCGAATTTTGCAGAAAGCAGAGAATGAAAGCTTTATTGCAGGTTCTTCTAATACAAACTTGTCATACACGTTTTGCAAATAATCATTCAGAATGCAGACTTGCTTTTTCTTTCCATTTACTGTATTAACATCTTCCTTTCGAGGCATGCATCTACTAATATCATCTCTTTCCAAAAAAGCAACGACCTGAGCAACCAGCTCTTCTTTCATGAGAGCTTGACGAGATCGTCTGGATGTGGTTAGTATTTTAGATGTATCAACAATACTGCGACGTCGAGACGTTCCTGCAGCTCTATTCAAATGGTTGATCATTCTGTACTTTTTGAGAATCTTCCCACTAACGACCCTGTTGATAGTCATTCTGCATCGCTGGGAAGGATTTTTTTCAAATGCTGATTTTATTTCAGCTACAACACAGTTACTCAGTTGCAGTTGTTTAATAACAGACCGAGGCAAAGATCGAGGACTAATACCAGCTGTTGTGAGATCATGAGACGTTTTCGATCTTGGTGTAATAGGAAGGTTTTGATTGATTAACAGTGTTGTTTTGTCTTTGTTAACCATCTTGGATGAAAGTCTCTCGAACCTTTTCTGATATTTTTTTTATTTTTTGTTTGCAGTTAAAATCTGTTCTTTCAGTTTAGCTATTTCAGTTTTTGCTTTTCTCAGTGCCCTCGACCTTCGGGTGTTTACAGGGGACCTAACAGGAAATGGCATTCGTACTATTAACTGATCGGACTTGGATGAACGTTTGTGACCACTTGGGCCCGACATAGATAGACAATCAGATGAGCTGCTGATCTCACTAGATTGGGTAACAATCTGTGATTCAGTTTTGCGGATTTCACTTTCTCCTGATTTTCTGTTATTCTTCTCAAGTGCTTTCTTTACTCTGTATTTCTTACAATATTGTTTACTTTTGTCACGACGTACTTTCAGCTTCTTGCTGTTAAGTTGATTTGCAGGAACTCTGTATTGTTCTTGTCGGACCTTTTCTTTTTCCAGAAAACCGGTATCCTTCAGTTTTTATCGTTCTCTGTACGATTATTGAATTTCCGCCCGTGTTTTGGCCATTGTCAGACTGAAATGAATACAATTGCATAAAATAAGATATAGTACAAACGAAATTACATTAACTGTGTGAACACTGTCGATTAGTACATGCAATATACAAAGTGGATATATAAAAAAGCATGCGCCATATACGTTACCGCATTACAACAGATACGTTACCTTAACACCAAACTAAACTATAAGATAGCTGGTTCTATTAAGTTAACATTACAACTGCTTTTCTTTTAAGAGTACACACAATACTAAAACAAACGATATAACATGCATATATGACAAGAAATAGACACGAATTCACAACATTAAGGCATTGATTACATTTGATTTTAACTAGATTGGAAATATAACTCACCAAATGTGTTTCAACCACGATATCTTGGTTCACAAATGTACCCGGAAGCTCTTCCAGATGACATAATCACGCCGACGTCACTCTAGGCGATGTAAGTAGCGGGAAAATCAAATATTCTAAATGGAACTGCATTTTGATCACGTATCTGGTTATATCGTATTTGGCTATCATAATGCAATTTCAGTGAATTTTGAAAATGTATGGCCAATACATAATGTATGTCCATATATAATGAATGCCTACCTTGCGTCCTTTGGGTAGATACGTGCAACACCACTACATAATGGATATGATCGACGTAACAATGACAAGAGTTGTAACGTATCTGTTCAAAATCTCGAGTAACTTAAAAAATACAGAAGCTCCACACTCTTAACTATATTTGTTCATTAAATTGAGGTGTTAAGTGAATGTATCATATATTGTATGAATGAATTAAGGTTTAACTTTCACACTTTGTGATCGTAACACAGTTATTCTATTCCGGTACTGTGCATTTACGCTCACAGATACGTTGCAGTAACGTATCTATCCTGAAATTGCCGACAGGTGTTATCGATTTTCTATTTAAAAAACATTCCCATTAAATTAAAAGTGAATGATGTAGAAGTGTTTTACTATTATTTGTCCAACGAAATGGACATTAATTGCAGGTGCATTATATATATTTTACATCTACAAGACCGGTTAGCGATGGCATATATGCTTGGCGACACGGTGAATTTCGCAAAATGAATATGAAAAAATGAAAAAACGAATATATAAAACTAAATACAGATATGTTGTTGTTGTTTCTTCCGTCCATCAAAGTAGGCTACACGGATGAACAATATATTTCATAATGCGATTCTTCGCCAAACGAAAAATCAGAGTGAATTCCTTTGTTCCTTACCGGTAGCCACCTGTCCAAACACAGCCGATTAAAAAGGTATAATCAATAATCGGTCTTCGTTTGAAACAGGGCGGGATGTAGCCCAATGGTAAAGCGCTCGCTCGATGAGTGGTCGGTTTTGGGATCGATCCCCGTCAATGGGCCCATTGGGATATTTCTCGCTCCAGCCAGTGCACCACGACTGGTACATCAAAGGCCGTGGTATGTGCTATCCTCTCTATGGGATGGTGCATATAAAAGATCCCTTGTTGCTAATCGAAAATGAAGTGGCGACAGCGGGTTCCTCTCTCAATATCAGTGTAGTCCTTGACCAATATGTCTGACGCCATATAACCGTAAAATAAAATGTGTTGAGTGCGTCGTTAAATAAAATATTTCCTTCGTTTGAAACAAAAAGGCATGATACTGTGTCGAAAGGGTGATGACGGGCGAGTGAATGAATGCATTTTAATATTTAATGTAGATTCTACATCACAATAAATAAGCGTAAAACTTCCTTTGTCCCATTCAAACTGTACGGTACGCTATTGTGCAAACACGAGTAGGCCTAGCCGATATAAAATAAAATAAAAAATAAAATAATCACTCTTTGTTCGAAACAAAACACGACATGTTTCATGTTTAAAGTTGAGAAAGTAAATTTTTATTGACTACTATCCATTGTTCTAGCTTAATTAATGGATTAATCAATACTTGCAATAGTGCACACAGTCCGCCGACCCTTCTTCCTCTACACGGCTGACCTATGACGTCGTGCATACGCTTGTATATTATTGATATCTATTATATTATCGTGCATATTAAAGGGACATTCCTGAGTTTGCTGCACTTTTTAAGATGTTATCGACTAACAGAGACTTTTTAACGATTGTAATTACGTATCAAATATATTTTTCTGCATAAAATATTAGTGGCTGTATATTAAACGTGTTTCTGATCGTTCTAATATTTGCACGAGGTTAAATTTCATCTTATTTCCTAAAATATAATTTTTTCGTACGTACGAAATTATTTGAAGACAAAATCCAGTTTTGGCTTCTTACAAATATTAAGACGACCAGAAACACATTGAATATACAGACACTGATATTCTACACAAGAAAATATATTTAATATGCAAGTTTAATCGTAGAAATATTTTATTAGTCGGAAACATCTTACAATGCAGCAAACTCAGGAATGTCCCTTTAAAAGGCCATGCCTCCAAATTCTCCTAATGGTAGGATGCTTTTTTTTCACTATCCATTGTTGAATCATTCTCCAGAAGATGGAACGTTTTGGTCCTGGCGACTTTTTAAAGTTAATCTTTAATATATATATATATATTTTTTCATTAACATTAATATTGCATATGAATATTTAATGGAACAGATTACAATACATGCCACTCTATACCTGAAATACTATTGATCTAACACATATTGTATACCAAATGTCATTGGTGTAACGTGTCCCTACATCACTTCTTACTATAAGATCATTAAGCAGCATTATCAATTCTGGTTTGATATGGACAAAACCAATACAGATGTCGAGTGTATGATCCAAGATATAGTGTAGCATGTGCAAAAGTCAATCACCAAAATACTTTTTAAATTAAGAAGTACTTGAGTACGTGTCCCACGGTTTACTTGTCATTGGTGTAACAACTGTGAAAAATGCAACCAACTTCTCCCTGGAAGTTCAGACAGTTAACTACAGGTGGCAGCAGTGAAGCAAGACCTCAAGTGTTAAGCTGGAGGACATTATTTGGTAAGTTTGTTGATTTGTTTTGCTTTTAATTCCCCCTAAATTCAAAGAAAATGCACAGTAGATTTAATGTTTGTCATTGGTGTACCAGTCATTGTATCATTAGAATGATTTTCTAATTATGTTTGATGCTTTTTATGATTGATGAATGTCAAACTGAGGTAAGAACAGTTTTTAGCCACCAAAACCAAATTCATACAAGGGAGCAATCCTTAATTATATGTGATTTTGTCATTGGAGTAACAGTCATTGGTGTAACAACTGTTTTGGAGCTGGGATGTTACACCAATGACATTCAGTTACCCAAATGACAGACACATATATCTACTCCTTTTGTTTGATGTAGAAACATAATCCTTGTTTAAATGTTCATAATTATTAAGGGAAAAATAGAATCCCAAACAAAATATTTTACGAAATTGACCATTTGTTTTGTAGATCTACGTTCGATGACAGTCACTTTTTGCATCCTTGTTTTGGCTTCGTACACAATAAATATAGCATATCTTACTGTAATTTCACTTGAAATCCATATTTTGTAACAGGTACAATTTTTTAATTTAGCTATATATTACTTTGCCATATTAAAATAAAAACTGGTCTACTAACCTTGAACCCTGTCAAATTTCTATAACAAGCAGACAACGTTGTTTACAGGTCGGTATTTTTATTTATTTATTCATAAATTTGGGCACAATATTAATTTTAAGTTTTAAAAGATGAAAGAAATAAAAAGTACCTTTTGTTAAATATATCATATCAAAAATTACCGTTGAATATGTTTTATTTATTGTGTACGTAGCCAAAACAAGGGTCCAAAAAGTGACTGTCGTCGACTTTAGTTTTGAGCAATCATGAATCCTGTATCTTGTATAAGACATATTGTACTGTTCAAATTATTGGTGCAACAAGAGATGAGGTATGTACTATCCTGTCTGTTGGGTGGTACATATAAAAGATCCCTTTCTTGACTATTATAAAATTTTCCTAAAATGTGCAAAGCGTAAATATGTCATAATACAACACCCGTTTTTTCTTCTCTTTTTCATTAGAAAAATGCCACTAAATAACAAAGAGAGGCAAAGACTGTTTAGACAACGAAGGAATGAAAATTCCGAGAAATAAGCTGCCTACCTTGTGATTAAACGGCAAAAGTACTATGAGGATGTTGGCAGTGGCAAACGTAAATGTATTGCACAACTCACAGATAGGGAACAACGAAAGCAAAGGAAACAATGGAGACGTGACGTTAGCTGTAAATGCTCAGTTCAGAGCGAGGTCTTTGACTGCTTGTGTTTTGGTCCATCACATTTCAGTTTAATATCTGTCACAACATAGAACAAAACTACCAAATCTGACCTGGAGAGATCAAAAGTTAACAACAGTGTTGGTCTAGATTGACCTGAATTCATTAATGATAACTGTGGAAAGGTTCTGTGTTTTAGTATACGATGAAAAGGCATATCCTGGTGAAATAACTGACTACTGAACAAGGTGATGTTCAGGTTAAATGTATGAACAGCATCGGCAGAAATATACCGGCCTCAGTGGATCTACCAATGGTTTGGGCTACTTACAGACATTCAGGACGAGAAGAAACACACTGAATATACCGACACTGGTATTCTAAATCAGGCCTGGTGCTTATACAACTTTTAGAGTCTAAACTCGAGACTCCAATAGTCTGGAGTATCTTTACCGGCCTCGATGGCGTCGTGGTTAGGCCATCGGTCTACAGGCTGGTAGGTACTGGGTTCGGATCCCAGTCGAGGCATGAGATTTTTAATCCAGATACCGACTCCAAACCCTGAGTGAGTGCTCCGCAAGGCTCAATGGGTAGGTGTAAACCACTTGCACCGACCAGTGATCCATAACTGGTTCAACAAAGGCCATGGTTTGTGCTATCCTGTCTGTGGTAAGTGCAAATAAAAGATCCCTTGCTGCTAATCGGAAAGAGTAGCCCATGTAGTGGCGACAGCGGGTTTCCTCTCAAAATCTGTGTGGTCCTTAACCATATGTTTGACGCCATATAACCGTAAATAAAATGTGTTGAGTGCGTCGTTAAATAAAACATTTCTTTCTTTCATTCTTTCTTTCTTTCTTTTCCCCAGCCATAGACCTAGATGTGAAACATTAGGTGAAAATAGAATATCTAGGACAAACAACACAACACAATGGATAGGCGCGTTTGTTTTTTGAGAATGTCGCTTAGGACCTGATCAATGTTTTCTTTTGGGCCACCGTCTTCAGGAGGTTGAACCGCATTGATCTGGTTTGAAGACAGAGTATTTGAAGTCGGTCGTTTTCGTTTTTGGACAGATAATAAATATCTTCCTGAGTGATTTGCATGTGTTTTTTCCCGAGACATTCAACAGACGTTTTCACATAGTTTCTTTCTGCACTGATTTCGTAAAAACTGTTATTTAGCAACTGACAGCTGACCTCAGATTTATTAATCCGTTCATGTGCAGATGTGAGACCAAGCTTTAAACGACTCAAGTGAATTTTCTATTGTGTTGATTTCTGTTCTATATTTTCAAGCCTTTCAGCTCTTTTTTAAAAGTTCATTGGTGGTGGACGATAGTTTTGAAATTTGTTCGTTAGCAGAGGCAGATAGACGGGCAATTTGATCACAAAGACTTTGTGTACCCATAATAGCTGAAAGTTTGTTGTTGTGTTGCATTGTGTTTGGCAAGGGCACGTAATTTTGTTGCCCTGTCGTATTTACCTGCGGATTCGGCTGATTTAGCACATGCATTTGAAAGTTTGGTTGCCATATTCTGGTGATTTCGTTATGTCCGAGAAATTCATTGTGGTCGTGATATTCACAGGATGAGTGCTGGTATCTCGCTTGTTGTTGAGGTTGTTTGTTTTTGTTGTCGATGCTGTTGTGTTGTAGTGGGCGCGGCCTGTCGAGTAAGTAGGTGCTTGTTTTTTCGAGTGTCTGGGCATTTACTCACCTTACATTTGTAGCGATTTGTTCCGGTTGATGTTCGACACGTATATGTGACGGTATTACCTCAGTATGTGTGTGACTTTTAATCATGCTCATATACCTCAGAGGTTTCGAGTATATCCGTCCTCAAGATAGCCGGAAACCCAACCCGGGATGGATTTACCTCAGTGTATTTTTTTTGACAGGATAATTTTGTTGTACTACTGGTGCATATTTGTAGAAATGTAATGACGATTGTAATCATGGTTACTGGACAATGTTTTCGCAATAGTAATCAGTTACTTTATTTATTTATGTAATCGTTATCGATTACTTTTGTCAAGTAATCGCCTCGTCTCTGATGTATGTATGTATTGATGTATGAATATCTATATATTGTATGCATGTCGAGGTTGACTGTTACATACATAGATATTAACGCACTGGCGCAGGGGATAATTAAATCCTTTCTGGCATCTCAAATTGTCCCATGCCGTTGCTGGGACTCGAACCTATGGCACCGAATCGCCCGCAAATTGCGAGACTAACCACGATGCATTATGTATGTATGTTTGTATGTATATATGCATGCATGTATGCATGCACGTGTGTGTGTGTGTGTGTGTGTGTGTGTGTGTGCATGCGCGCGCGTGCATGTACTTCAGTATACAAATAATATGTTATAATTCACCCTCATAAATAAATAAATAAATAAATAAATAAACAAATGAGGCACATCTTCGCTCCAGTAGTAAGATTACAAAGGTGAAGTCTTTAAACAATTTAAGAGGCAGTAATATTATGTCACTATAAAACGTAGCATGTAAGCATTTTCTAGAATTTGGATCTCTCTCAACCCAGATAATCTATGTCAGGTTCTGTTTCAACTGCAGTGATCTAAATGCTCATAAATTCACAAAGCATATTTATGATAGACGTCGGTACTTACCACCACCTCATCCCCCCCCCCTTCCTCTGAAGGCGAATTAAAATATTACTCGCTTCTCCAGTTGGTGGCATATTCCGACGCCAATCCGTTTTGTAATTGAGGTCATCCTTTTCAAGATATAGTTCACTTCTTGTTCAGCTGTCCTTTGTATGATGATATTTGCTCAATCATGGCCTTCATAGTGGTGGCTTTTCTCGTTTCAACCAGTGCACCACAACTGGCCAAAGGCCGTGGCATGTGCTTTCCTGTCTGTGGAAAAATGCATATAAAAGATCCCTTGCTGCTAATGGAAAAAGGTAGCGGATTTTCTTCTGATGATTACGTGACAGAATTACCACATTTTTTACATCCAATAGCCGATGATTAGTTAATCAATATGCTCTAGTGATGTCGTTAAACAAAACATTTTAAATTTTTTATAGTAATATCTTTCACACACATACAAACACGCACGCTTGCACCCATACAGACACGCACGCGCGCGCATACTAATTTGGAAACAAGGGTTATCCTTCGGATTTGAAAGCAATGTGTTGTTGCCCGTTACGACACGATGCACGGCGGCGCAGGGTGGGGGTTGGGGGCGTTGGTGGCTGGGGGATCTATCCCCCCCCCCTAATAATTATGAATCAAACAAAATATTATTGGTAATAAACCTTAAGGCAGAGATGAATTTTACTTGCAGAATAAAGGAACTTTCATTTCAGGACATCTAGTTTTCGAACATTTACGGGGGAGCATACTCCCGAACCCCCTTAAAAACTTTGCTTTGCGCCCTTGATCTCAGTCAGCCCCCCTCCCCCCAATGTCTACTTGCTTCCGCCGTGCCTGTCCACCCTTTCTGAAATACAAATATCGAAGTCCATTGAAATTGTATAATTTTATTAAATCAACAGTGATCATTATCAGATATTCAGAAGACTGCAAACTGTACAATGACGACAAAAAATACAAGTTCTATTTCCTTAGAAAAACCACAACAAAACCACCTGTCGGTGTACAGTTAACAGATACTAGGCGCCTTAATTCCAAACACGAAGGTGTAAGGCAAGGCATTTATCAGAGTTATGTTTACACTGCCTTGCTGGCTTAGTGTAGCGTTGAAATGTTACACGAGTTTTAAAACGTTCAGTGTTATTAATAATGCAAAATAACAAGACTACATTTGACTAAATTCGAACTCCGCATCATATAATATATTTTACTGATGCAGAATACAAACAGAATTACTTGTTGTATACATTTACATATATATACAATGTATATATATATATATATATATATATATATATATATATATATATATATATTTAATCCGTCTTATTAATACATGTTTATTCTAAGGTAGGTTTTTAGTTCACAATGAATACGATTTCTAATGGTGCCTACCAGTTCTAACGTTAGTATGATACACCAAATGTAAACAATTGCCTCCCTTAAGAAAAATACGATATCTTCGCCTGTCTTTCAGATTAGCTTTCCTCAAATCTACACGTCAATATTCTACCAGCACATACCGTGATCAGGCTTTAGATTGCACCAACGCTGAGGTAGTAAAGGGTGTGCCCAAAATAGGTATGCCCCAAATAAGCAAGACCAAACCAAACATGCTAACCTCGAAACATTTAACCTCAAAATTAATGGAATGTTAAGCTGCAATTAGATTAAAATACATTTCTAACTATGCACAACTCTTCTACTATTAACATTAATGCACTAAAACAACCTTGATGTGACCAGAACAGACAAAAATGCCTATTAAAATTAATGAGATCTAAAGCCGCTGCGTACTCCAACTTCCATACAAATGTTCATCGAAACAATTCCAAGCACGACGTGTAGGTTCAACACTGCTCCCAGTCTAAGACCCGAAACTCTTTAAATCGACTTGCTCCATCGGTGTCACGGGTGTTGTTGTTTTTTTGCGCACTATCAGAGCCTTGGCCAGAGATATGATGAAGCTGAAGAGTTCGCCGATGGTGATGGCCGACAGACCTAGCCACAGGCCCAACTGACCTCCAACATCACTGATCAGATTGGGCGACTGTAAAACAAAGCAGTAGTTACTATCAGACAGTCTGTTTGCTGGCCATACATGTTTAGTTGCGGTTGCAGAAATAGATAAGCGGAAGCGGCTAATTTTAAAGGGACATTCCTGAGTTTGCTACAATTTTTAAGATGTTATCGACCTAACAGAGACTTTTTAACGATTGTAATTGCATATCAAATATATTTTTCTGCATAAAATATTAGTGGCTGTACATTAACCGTGTTTCAGATCGTTCTAATATTTGTACACGGTTAAATTTCATCTTATTTCCTAAAATATAGTTTTTTCGTACGTACGAAATTATTTGAAGACAAAATTCAGTTTGGGCTTCTTACAAATATTAAGACGACCAGAAACACATTGAATATACAGACACGAAACAAGAAAATATATTTAATATGCAAGTTTAATCGTAGAAATGTTTTATTAGTCGGAAACATCTTACAATGCAGCAAACTCAGGAATGTCCGTTTAACATGCCAATATACCACTAATGTTTCAAGCATGTCTATCCCGGGTCCTGTCTCTGGATAGCCAGTGGCTTGACCCGGGACAGAATAAGAGATAGATAAGCGTACTACAAACGCCGATGGCATGAAAAAGTTGTTTTATCGTTACGTAGCGACCGATTGTATAGTTATGCCGGTGACAGACTATCACGTAAAACTTAAAGTTTGTTTTGTTCAACGCCACCACTTGAGCTCATTGGTTTATTAATCATCGGGTATTGGATGCCAAACATTTGTTAATATTCTGGTATCTTGTCTTAGAATAAAGTAAAAAAAAAGTTTGTTTTCTTTAACGACATAACTAGAGCACATTGATTTATTAATCATTGGCTATTGGATGTCAAACATATGGTAATTCTGACATATAGTCTTAGAGAGGAAATCCGCTATACTTTTACATTAGTAGCAAGGGATCTTTTATATGCACTATCCCATATACATGACAGCATTACATATACCACAGCCTTTGATATATCAGTCGTTTTACATAGACCGGAACGAGACATAGCTCAATGACGGGGATCGATCTTAGACCGACCGCGCATCAAGTGAGCGCTTTACCACTGGCCTACGTCCTGTCCATGTAACAAAATAATATTAGTTACAAACAATTTTACTTGACGAAGTAACCATGCTTAGAAATGAAAATGTCAGGAATAGATCACAGATAAAATATAATATGCTGTTACCATGAGTTATGTATGAGGTGTATAATTTATGAGTAAAAAGCAAATTGGTTTAAAGCATGGTGTCACGGGGATCCTATAATACCCGTAACTGAATAAAACACGATTATCCAAATATCTCTCCTAACTGTATATCTATTAGATCTCTCTGTATCGGGCAGTGTATACCCGAGTGGCTCGGCTCTAGGTATAAACAGAGATACGATCTTATATAAAGTATATGTAAATATAGCACGTTTAGTTCACTAGAAAACACAACAAAACACAATACACTTTGGAATCTGTATTAACCTTAAGCTGACAAATATATTTGCCGCAGGTAATTAATTAACAACAACAATAATAATAACAACCCAGAACTAATCACTTAATTAGTTAATCACTAGGTGTCTAGTTTACACAATATGCTAATCACTTCACCGTGATACAACACACACACGTGTGATAATTGAGAAACGCTGCCAGGGGAACTTAATTAATAAAGGAATTACAACTCTATTCCTAACTGGTTAATTTTTAATTAACCCTTAACTACTCATTCAGTAACCTTGTAATACAGACTTAATACTGGTACCTATCACAATAAAGACAATAACCTACAGTTTACCTAGGTCCTCTAGGATGACTGGTTAAGCTTTAATAATTTTAGACAGTGAAGCCTACAATTTACTTCGTCAGTTTACCGGAAACACTGTCTAAGTAATATTGGTATAAATACAGTATTAAAATATTAAAAGTCACATCAATCACATCAAGGTTATACAACAGAGCAGAAATAATATATAATTACCAAGTACAAACGGACTAATGTTCCCTGGGAGCCTTCCTATGTTTCTCCCCGATAACTCTAAATCCTAGCTATTTATTACAAAGCCGAATATCGCCTGGGGGCACAACGCGGCACCTCACGTATCATGAGATATTGCCACAATTCCCAGAGACGTATTTTTCTTTTAGAAGACCAGACTGGTCGTCGCCTAGTTCGCCAGCAATACCCCGATCGTACCGAACTCGCGGAGGTATTACGTAACTACTGGCCACATGGCCTCCGTATCTGGTCTGGGTGTGTATTGCGAACAGCTCGACCACCGTCGCGCGGAGGTATTACGTAACAAAGTACCCACCTAGTCTAAGTGCACACGGCCCTCTAAAACAATTAATATCGCCACAGGCGAAAAGAAATTAAGAGCATGTTCCGTCACACATGGTGTACACAAGGGTAGATCCAGCTTTTGCAAAGAGGGAGTTTTCATTCATGAATTTATAATGTCGTTGGGTAGGTATCACTGTGTGTGTATTTTAGATTGGTTTTTATTACATTTATTTTCATCAATATATCTATTTCATAACTGCAGTTGTGAGGGAATCACTATTTTTACCTTTTACTTTTTACTTTTAATTTAGTATTCTTAGTGATGACCTTATGATTTGAATTTTTTAAAGATGTTGGGTAGGGATGTAAGAACCCCATAAATCTGCCTATAGTATTACAAGGTAAATCGTTTTCCATTGTATGTCATTTTAAAACCATGTTATTGGTTGTTATGGACATAATATAAATAAATTCCACAAGAAAATCAATATTATTTACTTTTGGGCGTATACATATGACATCACTATAGAACGGGTTGTGATATAACATTTTCTAGACACCAATGAACAAAAATTTACTCCGCTGGCAATGCAACTTTGTTAATTTCTAAACATTGACTGTAGTATTTCTTTAGAAGGACAATTCTACGGTAATAAACGGAATATTATATTCCTGTCTACTTGTGCCTTATTATCACATTTCCTCCCCTCTCATCAGGAAAATATGATATTTTAAGCATCCGTGTTGAAAATACAAATATAATATCCTCTATTTATTGTTAGGCAATATGTGATTGTGCCAATTAGTAGGTCAAATGTCCTGTTACTATGCCTTGAAAACTTAGGATGATATAGCTTCCATATTTTATATAAAATGGCAGTTTTTGCACATTCAAGACCTTCAATGTAATAAATACAACAGTCATATAAAATATGGCATGAAACAATGTAACAATTTTATTTACTTCTGTGGATATTATCAATAATATAATTTGTTGGTAATATGTTTTGTAAATTATTCATATTATTTGATTAAAGTTTTTAAAAAAACCCAACCAACCCCCCCCCCAAAACCCCCGAAAACCCCCCCCCCCCCCCCAAAAAAAAAACAACAACAAAAAACCCAAACAAAAACAAAACAAAAAAACAACAAAACAAAAACAAACAAACAAAATACTAGTACGTTTTGTTTGTCCCAAAACTGGTATTATTGTCCCTGTGACTCGAGTGAAACAAATGTTACTGAGGAAACATACTGTCACAGAACCAAAATTCGAATAAGTAGTGCTTTCTTGTAAACCAGATTTGCACTTCACACAGGATAAACATTTTATATATGTTTTCTTCGTCTTATTATTTATAGCGCAGACCACAATACACTTACTTCGTAGGCTTTCTTTTGTTCTATTTTTTCAAACATCAAGTCTTGGTAATAAACTTGTAACTTGGCAAATTGTTTTCCCCTGTGAACGAAAGAAAAAAGATATGTTTTATTTAACGACGCACTCAACACATTTTATATACGGTTATATGGCGTCAGACATATGGTTACGGTCCACGCAGATATTGAGAGAGGAAACCCGCTGTCGCCACTTCATGGGCTACTCTTTTGGATTTAGCAGCAAGGGATCTTTTATATGCACAATCCCACAGACAGAATCGCGCATACTACGGCCTTTGATATACCAGTCGTGGTGCACTGGCTGTGACGAGAAATAGCCCAATGGGCCCACCGATGGGGATCGATCCCAGACCGACCGCGCATGGAAATACGTCCTGCGCGCTCCCCCCCCCCCCCCCCCTCCCGTGAACGAAAATACAAAATAATTTAGACGCGTGAGTTGGAATTTATGCAAGGGTGGGGTTCTACACTGTGAGGAGAGAACTTTATAGTGGGGCTCGAGACACCCTACCCAGCAATATATTGAAATTTTTTTTGCTGTAGCATGGGTGTTTAGACCCCCGACCTCCTCCTGCACACGCACCTGTAATTATATATTTAAAATGATAACTTTAAAAAGTACAAAAGTTACCAATTAGCAATACTGCCTTAGAATACGTCAACAATTAAAAACAAGTAAAATTTGAGTACATGGTAGAGCAAAAATTAAAAGGAAAAGTTAACCGATTCTTCTTTTTTTTCAAGATAATTTACAATTAATGTTGCACAGAAATCAAACCAATTAGACAGCCCAGATAGACGAGGTGTCTGTCCAGGACAGCGTGCTTGAACTTTATTTGGATATAAGCACGGAAATAAGTTGAAATGTTGAAATCAATGAAATGAAATGTTTGCTTAAATACATTGATCAGCTGGACATCTGCATACACCTGTAGCTACAATATCGTTTTCATTCATCTTCCACACACAGTCGACTCAATTTAAATCACACGAACAAGATCTATTTATATCAGTACGTGGTACCGTCTTCTCTCAGTCATCCTGATATCACTGGAATTGGAATGATAGGTGTTGTAGACCCCCCCCCCCCCCCCACCTAGTGGAGAACAGGTAAGTGACATACTGAAATGTATTTTGTGTTGGTAACAGTCCTTCAAAAATGTTCGTTACACGTGGAACTAAATTCAAATTCAAATTCAAAATATTTTATTTGTTCTAGGATTCACCACCCCGTAACAATGAGTGACGAGTTGCATGCATACAACATAAAATAACACACACACACAAACACACACGCACACACACAGAAATACACACATACATACATACACACACACAGACAGACACAGACAGACACACATACACACACAGACAGACATACAGCCAGACACACACACACACACACACACACACATATATATATATATATATATATATATATATATATATATATATATATATATATATATATATATAAATGAAATTATCAATATACATGTACATGCATTTACACGGTAGAACTATATAAATCTAATGTCATAATTTATTCACGAGAAAACGTATCCAAACAGCTCAATTCCCGTGTTATTAAAACATTCTGATCATTACCATATCCTGCTGAGTGCGTTAGTGTATGCAGTGTAATTGTGTTTTATCAATTTGAAGGTATGTCAGTGTTATAGACTGGAAAGTACTCCCCCCAACCATTTTCAAAACAGACTTATCTGTAAGCTAAACATGTGCATTGGGCACAAAGAGAATATCCCATTACCAACTAGCATTCTTGTTTCGAGTACAGTATATATCGATTCTTTGGTATGCTAAACCAAACACCATTGCATAATGCTGTAACAAAGTACAGTAGGCAACTCGGTGCAAATGTTTTGGCTTCAGGTGGTTTCCTTATAGCCTGAATTCACAGTCAGTAAACGTGCCCTTTGTTCTGTATAAATGATGTTTGAATATAAATTAGTTCCTAAAGAATATCTGGATGTATATATTTTGTAGAAAAAAGAAATGTTTTATTTAACGACGCACTCAACACATTTCATTTACAGTTATATGGCGTCAGACATATGGTTAAAGACCACACAGATTTGAGAGGAAACCCGCTGTCGCCACTACATGGGCTACTCTTTCCGATTAGCAGCAAGGGATCTTTTATTTGCGCTTCCCACAGGCAAGATAACACAAACCATGGCCTTTGTTGAACCAGTTATGGATCATTGGTCGGTGCAAGTGGTTTACACCTACCCATTGAGCCTTGCGGAGCACTCACTCAGGGTTTGGAGTCGGTATCTGGATTAAAAATCCCATGCCTCGACTGGGATCCGAACCCAGTACCTACCAGCCTGTAGACCGATGGCCTAACCACGACGCCACCGAGGCTGGTCATATTTTGTAGCTTCCTATATGTTTTCAACAACGAAAATGGGGCTTTAGATAATTCATGTACCAGTACAGATGATAGGTTAGCTGCTACTAACAAGCTATGGTCATCTCTCTTATTTACTGTGATATGTAACAAAGACGTGTATGTGTATATATATATATATATATATATATATATATATATATATATATATATATATATATGATTATATATATATTATTTTGTTACGACTGATTTGTGAATATTATATCCTTTCTTCACCAGTAATTAGATACACGTTTTAGCCTGAAGTAGATCGTGACTGGTACGAACTGTGGCAACATCACTGGTAGCTATGCATCATATATCTGTACTCTCTATAAATATAGATTTAATTGTCCATCACCATGTGAAAATAGAAATGCCACTAAACCAATGAAGCTATTTTCTTATCATAATACCGGAATCTATCTTTACATGCTGTCTCCCGATATGCCGACTCCTATATAAATAAAGTCATTATTTATTGCATATTAGTCATTAATCATAAAGGAAAGGAATGTTTAACGACACCTCAGCACATTTTAAACTAAGATTGTTTGTGTGTAACATGGTTATTTAGACATAAGTCTATTTTTGGTCGAGGAAAAGAGAAAGTGGAAACTTATTGCCACCACATAGGCTACTATATACTGAGTCAAATTAAAAACTTCACAACCGTTTCATCTTGGTTAATTAGCAAATATGACAGAAGAACGTGTTAAATAATGTATTTTTTTTTATTGTACGACGTCCAAAGAAAGAATAGGAATAAAGGTTGAGTCAAAAATCTGTTCGATGCGCCCACAGCATTCGTCAAAACCACAAACAGTCAAAATGGTAATTCACAAGTAGGGTCGTCTGATGAAATCACAGGTTCATTAGCGCGTATGCCCTCCATGTGTACCCACAACTGCAAGGCAACGCCTCGTCAATGACTGCCTGATACGTGTAAAGACTGCGCCATTGTTCCACTAATGAGGCACCAAGTTCCTGCAAAGTTTGTGGAGGGTTCCTAAGAGTACGCAGGCGTCTTCCCAGCACATCCCAGACGTGATCGCTGGGATTCAGGTCTGGCGACCTTGAAAGCCAATCCATGACATTGATGTCCGCGTTCCTCAGGTAATCCGCGTTTGTCAAGATGGCCGTGTGGGGTCTGGCGTTGTCATGCTGAAAGATCAGGCCTGGACCATGAGCTGCCATGAAGGGTACAAGTTCCTGGGCCAGCACCTTGTCGCGGTATGCAGCAGCGTTGACATTGCCACGGATAACAAGTAGTCTAGTACGTCCATTTTCACAGAGACCACCCCAAACCATTACACTTTCGCCTCCTAATCTGTCAACGTCACTGACACAACACTGAGTACGACGTTCACCACGTTGTCTCCAAACCCTCTGCCTGCCATGGGCAAATCACAATGTGAATCTTGATTCATCGCTAAACACGACTCTATTCCATTCCCTCTGAATCCATCGCAAGTGGTGTTGACGTTGACGTCGATGTAATTGGGTCAAAATGGGTCCAAAATATGGGCGCCGTGCGTGGAGGTGAGCAGTTCGCAGCCGATTTCGGATCGTTTTCGCGGACACCCGACGTCTGAAAAGTTCATTACTGGTTGCAGTAGCTATCATGAAACGGTTGCGGAGGTGACGTATCACAATATGACGGTCATCTGCTTATGACGTCACACGTGGTCTACCCGGCCGGTGGTGCCCGTTTGTTGTACTCGTGTCCGCAGATCATAAATTGCCCGTCGACTGCAACCCAACGCCCTTGTAACGTCAGCTACTGACGTTCCCGCGTGCAACATGCCGACGGTACGTTCACGCTGCACGTTTGTGAGGCGTGGCATCGAAACAGGTCGTAACAAATATTGTTTTAATGTGTTTTTTCGTTGTGACCAAGTAACGATAAAAACACATGTGCTATTGTAGTCACGTGGCCAGTGGTATGTGCAAAACCACTTTTGCCTCAACGGTGCTGTGCACGTACTATGGATCGGGTCACGTGGGCTTCAAATGGAGTGTAGACATTGCCATTACAATATTTATTCCTGAAAAATACCTACTTTCAACACTCACTGACTTTAGTCAAATTTTAGATTGTGAAGTTTTTAATTTGACTTAGTTTATTACCAATAAAACAACGAAATATTTTTTTTAGAATAGAATAGATGTAGGCCTATAACGACACCTCAGCACGAAACATACATCGGCTATTGAAAGGAACTTTTAGATGCATTGTCCCATACACAGAATAGTACATACAACGATCTTTGATGTACTGGTGGCGACGAGAACAACGATGAGTCCCTAGAGGTTGATTGATCCTGCGACCCCTCGCGCCTCAGCCAAGAGCAATGTTGAAAGTCGATACGCAACATATTATGGTGGAGACTTAGAGATCAAAGCTAAGCCATTCAGCAATTAACACTACTGAAACCGATACCCATTTATGATGGAAACAAAAATGTAGAGCCAAACAGTCATAAATAAGTGTTCTTTCCAAAATAATTTTGATTAAAAAAAAACACTCTTATAAGATATTCGAAGTAATAGAATACAACTGCAACTGTACTTTTGTATTCGTTATATACCATTAAATTTTATTTCGCACGTTAGATATGTTTCGAACAACATGCTAAGATGGATGTTTTTAAAGGGACATTCCTGAGTTTGCTGCAATTTTAAAGATGTTATCGACTAACGGAGACCTTTTAACTATTGTATTTACATATCAAATATATTTTTCTACATAAAACATTAGTGGCTGTATATTAAACGTGTTTCTGTAAGTTTAATCGTAGAAATATTTTATTAGTGGGAAACATCTTACAATGCAGCAAACTTGGAAATGTCCCTTTAATGGCAACCACCTATTATAATTGAAATAGTCACTGGCGTAGGAAGCGGGGGTGGGGGAGGGGGGTATCAAGGGTGCACGTGCCCCCACTTTTCAGATATTTTGCTTTATATTTGCTTTATAATAGTGTAAAAGTGTGTAAATATAAAAGTGAGCCCCCAACCTTTTGGCATCTTCCTACGCCACTGATAAGTCTTTATTGTAAAAAGAGGGGGTGAGATCTAGCCCAGTCGGTAGAGCAGTCGTCTGAGGTGCTTGGGGACGTAAGATCGAATTCCTTCAGTGGACCCATTCTCTGATTGTGGTTTTCCCTGTCCCAACCAGTGCCCCACAATTAGTTTATCAAACGCTGTGGTGTGTGATGTCCTGTCTGTGGGAAAGTGCACCCAAATGATCTCTTGCTGCTAATGGGAAAACGTACCAGGTTTCCTCTAATACCACACGTAAAATGTTACAGTATTTGTTTTTCATCAGCGAAACAAAACAAACCAAAATAGTAGTGGAAATAAGAGAATTACAATGTACCATAAAATACTATATATGTTTCATGCATAATGATCTGTTTTATTTATAAAAGATGATGACATTTATAAAAAATAAAGCTAGTAAAGGTCTCTTTTCACTTGTTATTGTTATAATATGCTTAAATCTCATAACAAATATTGTAATAAATTATTTATTGCAGTAGATGTTTAAAACAAATCTCAAAATGATAAAATATTAATTTAGTACTTAATTAAAATGTTCTGCAAAATCCTTAAAATGTAATTACAAAAGTGACATCCACCCAGGAGTGATGTATGATATATTAGCAATATTCTAGCATGGATGACATATTGTACTAAAAATGTCATCAAAAGATTTTAAAATTAAATTTGCCACCCACTATCAATGTAAATCGTTTGTAAAGATAAAATAATTATACTAATCGCAAATAAAATACATACTGAATGAGTACTAAAGGTACAACTGCCACCCACACCCCACAAGTCCTGTGATTGGTGAATTAGTTTCATCTATGCAAAAAATGTTTGCAAATTTATTTCATCTAGTACCACTATGTCAAGTAGCCTTGTGCTTGAAACATGTATGAGGTACCTGTAAAACAAAGTACTAAAATTTAGTTTGGAACTAGAGTAACAATAGACGCTACCCGTTGTCTCTGAAATGAGCAGCTTGACCCCGATTTTTTTCTGCTTCACTTTAAGGGTGAGGGTGGTAGTATTTATATCCGTGGTGTTTATGTCAATTGATACGATGCAGGTATGATATTAGTCACATACATGTATGTTACTATTGTGATCTATTGGATTTGATTTGGTAATATACACTCTTAAGGCGGCACAAAGTGCACGACATTGTTAGCTTACGTGTCCATGGTGGTTCCCATAAACAGATAGTTACTCTGTTGTACTCGCATCGTCATCGTATTCTGAAACAAAACAAGAACCAAGTGTCAGTTAAAGTAGTACGTAAACAAAAGAAATACATCGTATGTTCATTAAAACAACATTTAGTTTCTGCGCCGTCAAATAAGCGTAGTAACAAAACATTTACATTTATTAGGCAGGTATCAATTACTATCGAACCGAATGTTTCACGATACACATTCGCAACTACGATTAATTGGCCTTCCATTTTGTGAAATAATGATAAATGAATAAATAAATAAATAATAGTAATAAATAATAGTAGTAATATTCAAAGTAATAAAGTAATAATAGTAATAATAATTAAAGCTCCTAGCAGCAATGAAACATCGAATTCAGTATCACCCAAAAACCTCACCTTAACTATCTGCTATATTTACACCGTTGCTAAGAATGAGGAATGGCTAATCAGTTTTGAAGTGTAGCTTTCTTAATTCAGGATCCCACTAAACCTTGACAGTAAATATGTTTCTAAAATGCGATTTCCCTGACACCTGGGAAACTTATTGCTAGAAGAATCAATGTAATATCCTGAACAGAAACAGAATAATAGGGCTTAAAATATGACGAAAAATTATAAATAAAATATTTTTTGACACCCCCCCAATTTTTTTTAAAAAATAAATAAATAATTAAATAAAAATAAAAATAAAAAATCAGCAGCAAGGGATTCTTTTATATGCACCATCCCACAGACAGGATAGTACATACCACGGCTTTTGTTACATCAGTTGTGGAGCACTGGCTGGAACGAGATATAGCCCAATGGGTCCACCGACGTGGATCGATCCTAGACCGACCGCGCATCAAGCAAAAGCTTTACCACTGGCCTACCGCCCGCTTTAGCAAAAACAGATAACAAGTAGAATAGTTATGGTATTATAATTAAAACACTAAGTTTGTTTATGTTCAGGCTAATAGTTACATAATATATCGAATAATATCGTGATACATGCAGTTGTATACATGTACGAGGTATCGTAAACATGTCGATCGCAATTGTGTGACGGTACGAGACTGTGTTTCAATTGAGCTTTTGAATTTTTATATTGACGTTGATCACTTTATTTTAGCATTTTCCTTAGTTTGACACCCAATAACAGATGTATTTTTCGCGTTGTTGTGTCATTGACCAGTCTTTCATTCAGCCGTACATGCTTGGAGAACAGTAGGGATTTTATCCGTTATCAGTGCACGCAAGAGAAGCTTCCCCTTCACAGAAACGACCCTTGTTGCATATCTGAGTTACTACAGGGTATTCCTCACTCGCCCGCTTTGACTTTTTTGTCAATAATTTGTCACTTGAGTGTTTCAGCTTTACCACTAATTACTATCTGACAACTATTCAATCATCTTTGTTATATTGCGTAGCGATCGAGTGGTATATTCTTGCGCAAAATAAACAAGTAAAACATATGACGTAAATAATACAAAGGCGCTAAAATAAAAAGGGAATTCCCCATTTAAAAGTTCCGGTCCAGATCGCATATATGTGCGATACAAGATACAGAAAATGTCTTGATCACTATAGTAAGATTGAATAGGCATGTAATAAATTATGTTTTACCAAACTCATTGTCAGACACATCGTACCGTGTGCAGGCCAGTGTAATACTTACTGCGTACTGATTTGACGGCCACTGTGCGGACGATAGAGTTGTCTCATACTTCACCTCACTGAAATCAAAAGAGATGCGTACTGAGAGAAACGAAAACCCCAATTATATAATGTCAAATAAATAAAATGCTCCTTCTTCCAGGCTTCAAATTACGGCAACAAAACATAACTACATTACATCTTCCTGAGTTTGTCGCAGTAGGAAGGAGGCCTATAAGGATCCAACCTTTTCGGGGAGAGAGAGAGAGAGAGAGAGAGAGAGAGAGACAGAGAGACAGAGAGACAGAGAGACAGACAGAGAGACAGACAGAGACAGATACAAAGAGGGAGAAAGAGAGACAGACAGGGAGACAAAGTGAGAAGGAGCAGGGGCAAACAGAGAGCACATATTGGAATATTATCCTTGATATATTCTCCAGGCTAAAAAAAAAGTCCGTGTACTAAAATGCTTATTTTGCATGGTTGTGGACAGTCCAGATCATAATGGATAAAAGCCTGTTCCTGGGAATATGTCAAAATGATTACCTGCAGATCACACTGGATAAAAGCCTGACCCTGGTTATTGTAATATATCAAAGTGATTACTTATATGGTTGTGGACAGTCCAGATCACTCTAGATAACAGTCTGTTCATGGTTGTCAGAATATATCAAAGTGATTACCTGCATGGTTGTGGATAGTTCACATCACTCTGGATAACAGCCTGATCATGGTTGTCAGAATATATCAAAGTGATTACCTACATGGCTGTGGACAGTCCAGATCACACTGGATAAAAGCCTGTTCATGGTTGTCAGAATATATCAAAGTTATTACCTACATGGTTGTGGACAGTCTAGATCACATGGATGACAGCCTGATCATGGTTGTCAGAATATATCAAAGTGATTACCTACATGGCTGTGGACAGTCCAGATCACACTGGATAACAGCCTGTTCATGGTTGTCAGAATATATCAAAGTGATTACCTACATGGTTGTAGACAGTCTAGATCACACTGGATAAAAGCCTGTTCATGGTTGTCAGAATATATCAAAGTGATTACCTACATGGTTGTAGACAGTCTAGATCACACTGGATAAAAGCCTGTTCATGGTTGTCAGAATATATCAAAGTGATTACCTACATGGTTGTAGACAGTCTAGATCACACTGGATAAAAGCCTGTTCATGGTTGTCAGAATATATCAAAGTGATTACCTACATGGTTGTGGACAGTCCAGATCACACTGGATAAAAGCCTGTTCATGGTTGTCAGAATATATCAAAGTGATTACCTACATGGTTGTAGACAGTCTAGATCACACTGGATAAAAGCCTGTTCATGGTTGTCAGAATATATCAAAGTGATTACCTACATGGCTGTGGACAGTCCAGATCACACTGGATAACAGCCTGTTCATGGTTGTCAGAATATATCAAAGTGATTACCTACATGGCTGTGGACAGTCCAGATCACACTGGATAAAAGCCTGTTCATGGTTGTCAGAATATATCAAAGTGATTACCTACATGGCTGTGGACAGTCCAGATCACACTGGATAAAAGCCTGTTCATGGTTGTCAGAATATATCAAAGTGATTACCTACATGGCTGTGGACAGTCCAGATCACACTGGATAAAAGCCTGTTCATGGTTGTCAGAATATATCAAAGTGATTACCTACATGGCTGTGGACAGTCCAGATCACACTGGATAAAAGCCTGTTCATGGTTGTCAGAATATATCAAAGTGTTTACCTACATGGCTGTGGACAGTCCAGATCACACTGGATAAAAGCCTGATCATGGTTGTCAGAATATATCAAAGTGATTACCTACATGGTTGTGGACAGTCCAGATCACACTGGATAAAAGCCTGTTCATGGTTGTCAGAATATATCAAAGTGATTACCTACATGGTTGTGGACAGTCCAGATCACATGGATAACAGCCTGTTCATGGTTGTCAGAATATATCAAAGTGATTACCTACATGGTTGTGGACAGTCCAGATCACACTGGATAAAAGCCTGTTCATGGTTGTCAGAATATATCAAAGTGATTACCTACATGGTTGTGGACAGTCCAGATCACATGGATAACAGCCTGTTCATGGTTGTCAGAATATATCAAAGTGATTACCTACATGGTTGTGGACAGTCCAGATCACATGGATAACAGCCTGTTCATGGTTGTCAGAATATATCAAAGTGATTACCTACATGGTTGTGGACAGTCTAGATCACATGGATAACAGCCTGACCATGGTTGTCAGAATATATCAAAGTGATTACCTACATGGCTGTGGACAGTCTAGATCACATGGATAACAGCCTGATCATGGTTGTCAGAATATATCAAAGTGATTACCTACATGGCTGTGGACAGTCCAGATCACACTGGATAAAAGCCTGTTCCTGTATTTCGGGTAGATTCTTCACACATTTTTCTGCAAAGTAAATATTGCGTTAACTTTATTCTAACTTTCCCATCGTAACAATACTAACATAGTCATATAAATTATTATATTTACTGTAGGCACTTATAACAAATCGCATAAGACTTTTCAGAGTGAGTGACACTAACAAAGATGAATCTATGCTTAACACAATATCACAGTCTCTTGACCTGCTAAAGAAAATCGGCATGAACATGACACAAGCTGATATTAGTATCGCGCACAGACTTGGAAACTACAACGAGAAGAAACCTAGGCCCGTTGTTGTGAAGTTCGTGAGAAGAGTTCACAACATAGAATCAATCCAAAAATATCGGAAGCTAAAGGGATCGCAAGTAGGAATCACCGAGGACTGGACCAAGGACAGCTGTTCTTTCTTGCAAAAGTGAAAGAACATAATAACGTTGAGCCTGCGTGGACGCGTGACGGGATTATTATACACTGAAACCATAACTGTTTGAAAAATGTTTATATTCGTGACAATGAAAATCAGTATGCTCACACAAATCTTATTTTAACATTGTACTATAATACTTAGATCTCCAGATCAAATAATAATTTTAAAAAATCTCTTAGAAGAGCATTTAAAATTTATACTAGATTCAGAACCAATTTTTTTTCAGATTTGATTATCTGCCTTGGAGTAAGTTGATAATTTATTTTATTGTTAAAGCTTCTATTACCCAACGTTACTAGCTAAATAAAATGCTGGATTACAGATTGTAGGAATACATCCAATATACATATTGTATTCATCTGGATTAGAAAATGATGCAAGAACATAGAATGAATGAATGAATGAATGAATGTTTAACGACACCTCGGCATGAAGAATACATCGGCTATTGGGTGTCAAACTTTGGTAATGCAAACAAATAAGGTGACGATCAACATCAATATAAAAATTCAAGATTTAAATAAAGTAAAGAACTGTGCAAAAATACAAATGTCACAGATAGATACTGACTTTTACTCAAAATTTCAATTTGTGCTGTATTGGCCATTCTCAAAGAGAATGTTACACCCCTGCACCACGGTGAGGTTACAGCACCCGCAAGGGCAAGAAAATAGATGTTGGGGGTAGTTATGTCATTTAAAAATAGTTCTTTTCAGTAATTGATCAAAAATAAATGTGTGAAAGCTGCATGATAATTCCAGATATCACAACCATTAAAACCTCCAGCTACAGTAGGCCATAAATAAAATATAGTCAGGAATATTGGTGGCTGTCTGTCAATAGTTTTGATGGTTCGTTATGAAAATCAGCATAGCCGATGGATTTGAAATTCTCACACCTGCTAACTTGAAGACTTAAATTTTGTCAATTAATATTATCCTCATAAACATGAAATAATAATACAAAGTGTACTATTCACGTTCGCGATATTTAATCTTTAAATTCAATCTCTTTCCTGCCATCTTTATTTCTTTTTTCTTTCTTTCTTCGCTGTTACCCCCCCCCCCCCCCCACCACCACCAAATGGTTTTTTTTTCTTCATATTCTATTAGTAGTGTAATACATTATATATATATATATATATATATATATATATATATATATATATATATATATATATATATATATATGCATGTAAATGCATTTGTTTTTGTAAGGTAGTGATATCAGGACCCCAACCTTGGCACTACCAATTTTTTTTCTGGACTTAATAAACTTTATTAAAAATTTAAACCAAATAAAATAATACAAATGTGGACTCAAATGACAATCTGATATGCCACATAAAAAAGACAATCGAGACATGGTGTAATGTGGATCTATCATGTGGTGCAGATACTACACTAAATGATGCAAATGTACCCCACCCATTTCACAATATACGGTATAGCAATACCTTCCCTTGCCATCAAAGCAGAACACACATGTAAACGATTTTGGAAATTACATAACAGGAAGACTACTAAATTTATGTCCATTCTGAGATAAGTAAAACCAGATTGTTTGGAATTCCTTTTACATAAAAAAAGAAAGAAATGTTTTACTTAACGACGCACTCAACACATTGCATTTACGATTATATGGCGTCAGACATATGGTTAAGGATCATATTGAGAGAGGAAACCCGCTGTCGCCACTTCATGGGCTAATATTATCGATTAGCAGCAAGGGATCTTTTATATTTTATATGCACCATCCCACAGACAGGGTAGTCATACCACGGCCGTTGATATACCAATCGTGGTGCACTGGCTGGAATGAAAAATAGCCCAAATGGCCCACCGACAGGGATCGATCCCACACCGACCGCGCATCAAGCGAGCGCTGTACCACTGGGCTACGTCCCGTCCCTTTTACATAAAACGTCATGGACTTGGCCTAAATGTCGATTCATCTGAAACCAATATATACAATTTTAAAATATTAATACATTCCAGATGTCTAGTGTATTTAATGCAGGACAACTTAAGTAATAACCTTTATCAGTTTTTGTCATATCACATATGTTTGTCTCGCCCACCACGTAGAAGAATGGCACAGCGCAGCCACAGTGCAGTATGCTGAGCCGCTGGTAGCAGGACTTCATACACGAGAGCTTGGAATACGTCGTGTTTTTGTACAGTACGTACAAGTCGGGTTCCTTTCCTTCAATGGCGCAACTGCCGTGAGGGGCGGGCAGACGACCTATATCTACCTGTGAAACAGAACAAACAGTCCAAAATACAGTATATGTACAAGGAATAGATTTTTGGGGTGTATAATAATTAAGAGTTGACAACCAGAACTGGGGCATAATTCACAAAGTGCTCTTAGGCTTTGCTAGACAACAAAGCATCCTCTTTGTAAGTCTTTTAGCATTGCACTGCGAGATCACAAAGTTGCGAGAGTTTAGTGAATTAGGCTCCTGGCCCTGTTTAAAATCAGTCAACAACCTGCGTCTTTTTTTTAACAATTGTTAAACAAAGAGTAGTAGAATATATCACCGTTGTCAGGTAAGACAATTTCAAACCAAGGGGAAAATATAGCTTTTTTGGTGTTGGTTTTTGTGTGAGGGTCAAGGTTTACTGAGACCATCACAAAATATTTTGTCTCCCGGTTTGAAACTGCTTTATTTATATACCTCACAGTAATGATAGCTTATCATCTGCTTCCCTCTTGATTAGAAAAGCGAAATATTTCTAAACTAGAAGCAATCTTTCCTTCTTGACCCACTGTACATAGTGTGCCTACATACTCAATTAACCATATTCGCCAATACATACAGACGCCAGAACTGTTATAAACGGAGCTCAAGTTAACAGTTTAAACTAGGCGTACAGTGCGCCTAAACTAAGAAAACTAGGGGGAATATTTATTTTATGAGCACACTTTTGATTGATAAAAATGTAAAAATCAAAATAACTTATGAACATTTAGATATTTTGTTTTCCACACAAAAAGAAAAAACAAAGAAGAAATTTTGTCTTCAAATTCAGTTGGCGATAATATGTTTGGAAAGATGATATTTACTCTTATTTAAATCATTTCATAAATCAACTGCTGAGTTTATTAATAATGATGATGATGATGATGACGACGACGACGTCAACTATGATGATGATGGTAGTGGCGTTGAAAATGCTAAAACGATGAATAAGATGGCTATGAAGCAAACTATTTTTACCTTTCTGATTCCAATAGACGTTTCGTATCCAGGCGGGATGGAGATACCCTGGTCCTCGGGGAAGGGCATGGAGTTGCGTGGGTGGATCAGAACGCGCACCCCGGCAGCGGGACTTAAGGCACCGATATACTCAGTCTGTTCAATGTACAGCTCAAGTGACAGACCTGTGAAATAGTGGCCGATAGTTATAGAGCTCATAGAGTTAGTAATAGTTTTCTATGTATGTATACTATCAAAATCACTGGTAGATCACTGCATAGGCGGCGCGTAGCATTGGAAATCATTTTCTGTTGATTTGAAATATGGATACCACCATAGAAGCGTAACATTAATAATCATTTTCTTGTATTTATAATATTGAAATCGTTGATAGACCATCGCATAGGCGGCGCTTGGAGCTCGTCAACAATTCTCACGAAACTTGTGCCCGTTCAGACTCAAACATTGAAAAAAAGTTTTAAATTTATTGTTAAAATACTAATCTTTTGTCAAGAACAATCTTAGTAGTATATTCTCGCAGACAATTAGGACTCGGGATCTTGAAACAAAGTTAGCACTGCATGAGATTGAAAAGAGACCACACTCATATTTGGTAATCTACAAGATAGGACTAAGTGTTCAATATATGGCACTGTGAAATTATATATGCAATATCCATCATACCAAGTGGTTGTATTGTCTTCACGTGTATTGTACTAGTCACTTTAAAGGGACATTCCTCAGTTTGCTGGATTGTAAGATGTTTCCGACTAATACAATGTTTCTACGATTAAACTTACATATTAAATAATATTATATTTTCTTGTTTAGAATATCAGTGTCCATATATTCAATGTGTTTCTGGTAGTCTTAATATTTGTAAGAAGCCCAAACTGGATTTTCTCTTCAAATAATTTCGTACATACGAAAACAAAATATTTTAGGAAATAAAATGAAATCTAACCCAGTACAAATATTAGAATGATCAGAAACACGTTTAATATAGAGCCACTAATATTTTATGCAGAAAAATATATTTGATATGTAATTACAATTGTTAAAAAGTCTCTGTTAGTCGATAACATCTTAAAAATTGCAGCAAACTCAGGAATGTCCCTTTAAACTGTAATTGAACAGATTGCAAATACACAGAATCCAAATTCACCACATTAGCACATAACAGAATAGGAACTAACCAATTCAAAACTTTACGTAACTACCTAAAAACTACAAGTTCTATAAAGTGATGAATTATACTCTAAATTAAGTATACGCCAGGATTGTCACAGAACTCCATTTAACTGTCAATCCTAACGTAGAGCATGTCATATTTCTTAAATTTGAATTGGACAAAAGTTAACGCAGATTACCTTCCTTGGTAACGTAAATTGCAAAATGAACATAGCATTTCCTTGTTCATAATAGTAAGGGGCCGTCCATAATTTTCAACATTTTCACGAGCGTACAAACTGTACACTTTTGACCACCCCCTCCCCCCCTAAAAGTGTACATTCCCAAATGAAAAATGTTGATCGACATTTTTCATTTTTAAAAAAAGTGTACGCTGGCCCCCTCCCCTCCCGCCCCACCCACCTCGCGTACGGTTTGTACGGTCGTGAAGATGTTGAAAATTATGGACGGCCCCTGACTATTAAAATATAGAATTTAACAACGTTCTCTTTGGGGTTTTATTTAATAATAAATACTTTGGACTAAAATCCCATTATTTGTCACGCAGATTAGTGTTGCAGTCAAACTACATCTACCAATTACCGGTCTCGGTGGCGTCGTGGCAGGCCATCGGTCTACAGGCTGGTAGGTACTGGGTTCGGATCCCAGTCGAGGCATGGGATTTTTAATCCAGATACCGACTCCAAACCCTGAGTGAGTGCTCCGCAAGGCTCAATGGGTAGGTGTAAACCACTTGCACCGACCAGTGATCCATAACTGGTTCAACAAAGGCCATGGTTTGTGCTATCCTGCCTGTGGGAAGCGCAAATAAAAGATCCCTTGCTGCCTGTCGTAAAAAGAGTAGCCTATGTGGCGACAGCGGGTTTCCTCTAAAAACAGTGTCAGAATGACCATATGTTTGACGTCCAATAGCCGATGATAAGATAAAAAATCAATGTGCTCTAGCGGCGTCGTTAAATAAAACAAACGTTTACATCTACCAATCGTAATACTATGCCCGCTTGTCAATCATAAGCCACGCCTAGGCCGCGTTTATAGTAATAACTATATCTGTCAATCATATGCCGTCACATACTGTAGTATAAATGAATAAGTATCTCTCCGTCGACAGGGTCAGAGGTCAGAGTTTTTAAAGGCATATTGTCACAGGCCACTTACTTATTAAATGGCCTAACAAAATATTATCTGAAAAAATATATATTTGATTTGTCCCTAAATGTATGTTCATTCAACCATCTACGTAACCACCATACTCCACTTATTAATGATATTTTGTAAAAGTAAATGAATTTTGGCAATGGTCCATAATTCAAAATCTAATACTGCCAAGATGGTTGATTTGAATTTGTCTCCTTCATTTTTCAATTAAGATGATGCGATAGCTAGATTTGGTTTCCAAACATTAATGTAATTTTCATTTATTATCCATTTTTAGAGAAATAAGGTCTTTAAATCTGTGACAGTATGCCTTTAACGTGCACATTCAGAACAAGCTATCGATACTTATCCATTTTATACTACTGACTTTTATGTCCATAGCCGATAGACACAGGCTCTAGGTCAATTCACTTCACTGCACATGCGCAAACGTGTACCATGTCAGGTAACCCAATATCTGAAAATTATCTATATATTTTAGTCTATATATATGTAACGTTTTATGCTTTTATCACAAAATGCCCAGTTGTTACAATATTTGAAGCTATGTCGACCCCACTGAAATATTTGAACTATGTTTTTTTTTTTTTGTAAAAACATACTGGGTCACGTGACCTGATATTCACAAAATTATGACCACCACACCAGGGTTCATAATAAACTAGATGTAAAAAGCTTTTAGATACCTACGATGTAACCACATGACGTTTGGGACCAGATTTCAGAAATAGAAATTAGAAAAGGTCAGAAGAAGTTTATGTAAAAAATATGCTAATTAAAAAAACCCAACCCAAAACCCAACAATTTATTTAGCAAATATATAATTTTCATGATTACTGAAATCAAAAGGTGATTTACCATCGTTTTAAAAACCTTTACTGATAATAAAAAGGAAATTTTAAATAGAGATATAGCTATTTATTTAGAAATAATATTATGAGTTTTTCAAATAGAAATGTATTGAGGTCATGTGACGTCATTGAAAAAAACTTGACCATATTTGGCCACCATATCAGGCCCCACATCATAAACAAGACATACACATGTAGTAAGCTTTCAAATAAGCTATAGTATAGTTATTTGACTGTTGGGAGCATTAAACCGAAAAAAAAAAACCCCGTAGCCCTCGACGCTCTACTATATTAACAAGATGGAGAGAGACGACAGTCAGTCTATAATAAGGTGCTTGGATGAAGTATAGTGTTTGTGAAATGATAATTGTTCTGTGTTTTTAATAATTAGTTTGTGACCGTTATACAATGTGGATAAACCGACGTAAGATTACCGTATACAGGTCCAGAAAACTGCGTCGTGACGTTAACGGTGTTGTCCTGTCCATTGAACGTGAAGCAGTTTCCATACTTGTGGTTAAGAAATCTCGTAAAGTTTCTGTCGGGGAAAAAATGTAATAGAATCTTTCAACACATAGAATCGCAGTGCGTATACTATATTATCTTGCCTTTTTTCAATAATTATAGAATGTTATCTATCTATCTATCTATCTATATCTATATCTATATCTATATATATATATATCTATATATATATATATATTATAGAAACCACCCATCTATGTTTAAATTAATACAGCTATTATCTACTACTGATGTACATGAATGATGTAATCTAGGAAAATACCTATACAAAATGTTTAAAAGACGAGAATCAAAGTTACATAGTTTTACACAGAGTTCTATTCACATTTTATATTCTCCTTATGTGTATTTTTAAAGTGATACTTTCCGTTATGCCATTATTATGCAATTACATGTATAATTTCTGTCTGAAACTGATGAAAACTTAAAGTCAATAAAGAATTGAATTGAATTGAAATAGTAAACACAATATAATCTAACAAAACCATTTATCTATCTATCTATCTATCTATCTATCTATCTATCTATCTATCTGTCTATCTATCTGTCTATCTATCTATGTATTTGTTAGGTATCAATAACGAGGAGCCAATTTGAGAAAACATCTATCTGTCTATCTATCTGTCTATCTATCTATGTATTTGTTAGGTATCAATAACGAGGAGCCAATTTGAGAAAACATATTAAGTTTACATCTGCGCCTAGCAGTTTTATTGATCATACGTTTACATGTGTTTGGAATCTATTTTACTCAGAAAATTACATCATTACTGAAGTGGGAGCACTTTAGGTTACACACCACCATTAATTACTCCATGTAGTTCAATACATGTTCTAAGGTTACACACCACCATTAATTACGCCATGCATTTCAATACAATTTCTATGTCAGAATATATTCTGTGAAAAATACAACACTGTCGAGAGGGTTATGTACCGTGTAAAAATCAATTAATGGACCCTATGCCCGACCACCGCCTCGTGTTGCTGTTATACAAGTGGCACCATACCACCTGCAGGGTGTATACTACCAAATCAAATCCCATAGACGACAATAGTAACATATGTGGCTAAAACTCCTACCTGAAGAGTATCAATCGACATAAACCCCACGAATATAAATAATACCACCCCTCACCCAGAAAAAATTGGGGGTCAATGCTCATTTCTGAGAAAACGGGTAGTGTCTATGACTACCCTAGTTCTACACAAAATTTGAGTACTTTTTTTTACAGGTACCCCGTACATGTTTCAAGCACAAGGCTACTTGACACAGTGATACTAGATGAAATAAAATTGCATAATTGTTTTGCCCAGATGAAACTATTTGTTTTTACAACCAACACGCTCACATTTATCACCAATCACAGGACTTGTGGTGTTCACTTCTCTAACAAAAGCCGGAAGTTATTTGGTTTAGTACTATCTGCACAGTTGGTATCAGTTAGTACTACATATAACAAGTTACTTCAAACCAATCGGTTATTTAAATACTACAGAGGTCAACCTACGTGTTTTCATCAAATAAAGATTTCAAAAAGCATATCAAAGTATTTTTGTTACGAGGAACTATATCCAAAACCGGACTATATTAAGCTGATACAGCAAGTAACAACACAACAAATGGGTGTGTGTTGCCTTTAAAGACAAAAAAAAAAAAAAAAAAAAAAAAAAAAATATATATATATATATATCAGCTATACTGTTACTAGTAATAATAATTGTGGTTTAGTCAAAGATTTACGTTTACGTGCAAAACTAAGCTTACGATGTTTTGTAAAATTGGGTCCAGAGCGGTTTCACTTTATAATGAAATTCAGAACATTTAACATGGGTATTTAACAGTGACTGCATGACGCAGTGGAAGCATACACGCACACTGTGCCAAACACACATTTACGACTAGCACATTTTCCCCATTGGATAATTATTAAGCAAAACCTTGTTGTTACTCCAAAGTGGAATGGTCTGTATGTTGTTGAAATATTACTGTCTTTTTAGCTCCACTCATTCAACGTAAAACTGTGCCCTCAAACCGTTCACAGCATCTCAACAAAAACGTTTTACCTCCTGCAAATACCTCATTTGTGACTTGTTATGCATGGAAAACCAATTTACTACATAACGAAGCGTATTATCTTGTTCTAATATGTTGATTTTGCAATTTCGCAGCCCTAAGTCATTTTCGCCGATAAACCTTCATCCGTAAAAAGTGTTTTTCTCGCCTTACAGCCTGTCAGTCCAGATAGTCCGGTGGCTTAGCGCTATTATTGAACATAATCTATACCCGGCGGATAAAAATACCAAATTTTGCTCCCATAGTCAACTAATTAAGTTGAAATGTTTAATGCATTCATATAAAATGCCAGAAAACCCCCCAAGATGCCCGCAAAATAGTATAAAATGTCACTTTTATCAAGTTCTACAAGTAGTAAAAATGTCAAGTTACAAAATAAGGGTTTTGGGAGTCACTGAATCTGATTTTAAACTTTGCACCAGCATATTATTTAAAGTACCAGTAAATAGTTTATATAATTGGATCACAAAGGCTGGATGTTGCGTGGGACACCTACATTGTCTATTCACTCTGATCCTATCCAGAAGCTAGAGGGATTCACAGTTATTTAGTACGACCAAACCAGCCCTCTGAGTTCTATCAACCAGACAAGAAAGGAGTTCTTCCGTGTGAAACATCGCTCAATGGACAAACGTCCACCTACAGAGACGAGAAGTGTATCAAGCTGGAATTTGGACGACCAGTATACAAACACTGCAAGAGATTCCTTCCACTAAGGGATTAGCATTTACTGCAATTGCCGATGATTTGCATGAACCAAGGGTTCAAGTTCATGGTATCCAGAGCATACAGGGAATTAATTAAATGTTCCTGAAAACGAGACTACCAAATGTCAATGCAGCAAAGCAAATCTTACACAATTTCAGGTATGTCACATACACAACACCGTATTTAGTCTACAAAACACCCTGGTGATGTATTATAATAACATCATGACTAACAAGAAGTTGATAGTTATTGAAATATATGACTCATTATGGTTTATTAATTGACAATGATAGCATTGGTATAAGAGATTGGATATGTAGTGGAAATTGGTTGTGTGGGGTAGTTCTTTCTAGAAGAAATACGGTTTGAGTAATACTCAATGTTCTGATAGTGTTATAATATACTAAATCAGACTTAGTGACCCAAAGAAATACATTGTGTCACAAAAATGTGGCCTTATTACGTCTCCTAGAACTCGAGAAAGTAATCTGTATTCATACATATCGGCCATCTTGGATTTTAGGGTTTTACGTACATACCAACAATAATTCAAGAGGGCTTCTAGGCTAAAATTAATTAGTAGACCCAAATGGACCACCATACAAAATTTGGTGCTTTTATCCGCCAGGTATTGATAATTTCACTAAGCTACCCGACTAAGATGATAGTTGGCTTCGACCCTGTTATCAAGCACATTAGATACAATAATTTAATTACGTCAACTTTCATGTTTCCCGAAATGTGTAAACAAAATTGTATAGATTGTTTTCTTTGCTGGAATTAGAGCTCGTTTAATATTTTACCTTAATTTTGATCAGTCGAATCTATTATCATTGGAGGTGGGACGTAGCCCAGTTGTAAAAGCTCTCGCTTAATGCGTGCTCGGTCTGAGATCGATTCCCGTCGGTGGGCCCACTGGGCTATTTCTCGTTCCAGCCGGTGCACCACGACTGGCATACCAAAGGCCGTGGTATGTATTACCCTGTCTTTGGGATGGTGCATATAAAAGATCCCTATAGTAATAAACAGAATATTACATTCGTGTCCATGACAGACGATGTTTATGACACTTATATGGTAATATGATAATTTAGGCAGTCGTGTCGAAAAAAAATCGTCTGTCAGTGTCATGGACACTCATATAATATCCTCTATTTATACACCTCACAACGGTGATTGAATCGTTTTCTTACCCATTTAATTAAAGTTACAAAACACTCATTTTGTAAACTAAGATATGTTTATTCCAAACACTTTACTTACAAACTCATTTAATCATACGCGGAAACATATAGTCTGTTACTACTACTACTGCTGTTGCTATTGCTGCTGTTGCTTCTGCTGCTTCTGCTGCTGCTACTACTACTACTACTACTACTACTACTACTACTACTACTACTACTACTACTACTACTACTACTACTACTCCATTAATAATAGTAAACCACTTACTTAGGTGAACACATAAATCCTGCCATTTTGCACGATACAATAAAATCTGATATTTTGTGTCCCCCGCGCATCACTGTTCTCTCCGGGTGTCGCTTGGAGAAGGAGGCGTACGCCATGGCGGCCCTGTAGTCGTCGTCCCGCTCCTTGTAGAACTTGGATGACAGTTTCGAGTCCTCCAACATGTCCCACTTGTTGAAGGTGTTGTTCTGAAACACCAAGTTCCAGTCCATGCTCGCCTGTCGTCTTCTCCGTATTTTATCTCCTGGTGTAGGTGGAGGAGGCCGAGGAGGTTGGATGTCAGTAGTGGAGTCTCCATATGATGTGTAGGAGGCTGTCGATTTGTCAGCAGAAGATGCGGTAGGAGGAGATTGGGTGGCGGTAGTAGTGGAGTCTTTGTTGGCTGAATTTGAGGTTGTTGTCTGGTCAGCAGCAGGAGGAGGTGGGGGAGGGTAGATGTTTGTGTTGGTGTTATCCGTTATTTCCAACTCTACAGAGCAGAAACAAGATATGACAATTAAAAAGGGTCTTGCTCCTCTTACACGATGACATAGTATTTCTAGTCAAAACATAGTCTATTTCATGCTATGAACATTCCTTCACATGTAGTCACGAAAAATTTAGTTCTGACCTATAATCAACGCAAATTCACTCACTTGCAACACCATTATCAAAACCTGGCCAAATAACCACGATATCAAAACGTAGTAACCTGATATTCATTATAGACTATTACTTAAAATCCGAACCACATTATTAACAACTACGATAATTGACTCTCCTACCTTTAATTACCTTTAGAATTTTCTCCACGTTTTGTCCAGATCTAAGTTGTCAAAACCCCCAATACAATGACATGGATATGTCGAAGAACCTTTTATAAATCTATGACATAATTCAACTTAAGTACCGATACAGTTTTGGAAATGTATTTATATGTTTTAAATTATTATTATTATTATTATTATTATTATTATTGCGAGTTCCGTAACCTCACCGTGGTGCATGGGTGTAACATTCGCTTTGAGAATCGCCAATAAAGCACAACTCCCCTTCTGCGGCACCTTTTGGTCGTGAGGTGCATCCCGTAATGCTGGATGATGGGATCCTGATGGATGAGTTGGGGCATATCTACGGGTATGTTTTCTAACAACACACCACTTTGGCCTGGAGTTTAGCCAGACTGGTGGTCAGGGACGCCTGAACTGATCAATCGGCTGGTCACACCAAACTCAAGAGCAAACAACGTTTCTTTTGTTATATTTGCCACGAACAAACATTGCTCAAATGACCATGTGCATTTGTCGCTCTAGGGTCAATCATGGGATTTATTTATTTTTATTTTTATTGCCTGAGTATATCAACCATGTATAACTGGTATGAGTGTCTGCAGGTTATCCGTAGCATCATGTCACTTTGTTGGACTCCGTGGTGGGTGGAGGCATGGTTGATAAATGATATCACTTTGAATTATGGAAATGAACACCATTGATGGGACCCTGAAAAGTGTCCATACTGATGTTTCAGACTCTTCGCAGTCCATGAATTTCAATAATATAAATAAATCTAAAACAACTTCTTCGCAAACGTGGCCAAGGATTTTTCATTGCCGGGTCATCCGGTAACGGGGCCTGAAGCAAGCTGTCTCCATTTGCAATTCAGAAAGGGCTTGAAGGCTTGGCCGGAGAGCCAAAAAAGTGTTAAGAAAAGTGGAATGGATCTCTGCTGGTAGAATGTGCTACCGTGAGCCATTCTGGAAACCTTCTTCAATCTAAACTTTTGTGCAACATTACGATTAATGTCACACCACATTCCTCTCTTAATTCATCTAAGGGAGTGATTCGATCAATAGATTTAGAGGGAGTTTGTGAGGAATAGATTTGCGATAATCTCTCCTCTCAATGTGTTGTTTCTGTCAAATGGATAAAAGTTCGTCGAAATAATGAACTAATTTCGACGAATACTTTGATCCTTCAATTACTTCCTCAGTCGATCAAGGCCGGTATTTAAACATACCAGTTGTTCCTTTTATTCTGAAACCCTTGCGGTGTTTTAAATGCCAAAAGTTTGGACACGGCTACAACACTTGTAGTAGCAAATTGACATGTGGACGTTGTGGTCAGTATGATGACAACAGCAAGGCATGTCAAAATGATATGGTATGCACCAATTGCAAGGGAAAACACTTCGCGTACTCGCGAGAGAACCCGAGGTGGAAGTTTGAGCAACAGGTCCAAACGGTAGAAGTTGAAAAGCAGCTGTCTTTTATTGAAGTCAGACAGGTTGTGGAGACCGCAACACCTGTTGCAGCAGGTAAATCTTATGGCGTTTCTGTCAAAGTGTCTACAAACAATGTTTCAGTTCAGACAGATCTAACTTGGCCCAATGGTGAAGGTAGATATAATGTTTCCGACATTGAGAAAGCTCAGAGACAGGAAACTAAAGCTACGCAAAAAGTAGTTAGGAAAACGACCCAGGTGTCTTCAGGTTCTATGAATCCATTACATGGTTCAAGTGCTGAGGGAGCCAGGTCCTAGTAAACCTTTGCCAGTGATAGTCACTAAAAGTCAGAAGGATTGCTCTTCGGGATGCTTAAAGAAGATTGATCAACGCTCGGTCCCAGTCAGTAATCCATTTGATCCTTTGGATTTGGATGTGACTGAGATAGATCATTTATATCAAAAGGAAAAAAGTTATGATAACTCCCGTACTAGTTCAGTCATACAGTGGAACTGCCGTGGGCTTAGGCCCAATTTTGATGATTTAAGTATTTTAATTCAAAAACATAATCATCTTGCTGTGTGTCTTCAAGAAACTCTGCCCCGGGTCAGATTACTGACTATCCAGAGACCGGACCTGGAATGGACATGCCTGAAACCTTAGTGGTATAGGGGCATGTAAAAATACTCTACGTCTAA
The DNA here is from genome assembly GCF_016097555.1 of Gigantopelta aegis. NCBI lineage: Eukaryota > Metazoa > Mollusca > Gastropoda > Neomphalida > Peltospiridae > Gigantopelta > Gigantopelta aegis. The sequence continues at coordinate 27,960,079 of NC_054700.1, forward strand.
GGCAAGGCCGGCTCTTGTGCCCAGGACAGGCGTGCGCTACAACAGCTTGCTCTAAATGTGCACGTAAAGCCCTATGACCTGACCTGACCTGACCTAAGTCCAGAAACTTCCTAGTATCTATGAGAGGAATTTAACCTCTATCATAAATTTCAATAAATTAAAAATAGAGCAGCTGGGGGTGTTTCCATTCTTGTTAATGAAAACATTCCTCAGAGTACAGTGACATCAAATACTAATTTACAAGCTGTGGCTGTAAAAGTTACAGCTCATAAAACTATTACTCTATGTTCAGTTTATTTACCTCCTCAAAACCATTTTAATTTTAATCCTAGAGATCTTCAAGATCTTATCAACCAGTTCCCTACTCCATTTATTATTATGGGGGAATTTTAAGGTCACTACACGATGTGAGAATGTGAATATTAGAGGTAAACAGTTGGAAGACTTAATTATCAAAAATTACTTAATTTTATTTAATGATAAAAGTCATACATATTTTCATTCTGCAAGTGGATCTTTCATTTCCATAAATTTTACTCTTTGTAGTCCATCACTTTTTGCTGATTTCTCATGGAAAGTTGGTCCAGATCCTTGTGGTAGTCAAAAGTTTCCAATTATTTTGAAGAATGATTGACCTCCATCACTTGAAAGGGTTCAAAGTTGGAAGTTGGCGAAAGCAAACTGGGATCAGTTTCATCATCTGTGCAATACTCGTCTGTAACAATTTGCCATTGCTGATGATCCCATGTCTTTGTTCACTTCCATCTTGAAGGAAATTGCAGATGAAACTATTCATAAGACTGACAATCCCAAAGCGTTTCAATAAACCATGGTTGAATGATACAAAAGAACGACATGTTTTATTTAATGACGCACTCAACACATTTTATTTACGGTTATATGGCGTCAGACATATGGCTAAGGACCACATATATTTTGAGAGAAAACCCGCTGTCGCCACTACATGGGCTACTCTTTCCGATTAGCAGCAAGGGATCTTTTATTTGCGCTTCCCACAGGCAGGATATCACAAACCATGGCCTTTGTTGAACCAGTTATGAATCACTGGTCGGTGCAAGTGGTTTACACCTACCCACTGAGCCTTGCGGAGCACTCTCACGGTTTGGAGTCAGTATCTGGATTAAAAATACCATGCCTCGACTGGGATCCGAACCCAGTGCCTACCAGCCTGTAGACCGATGGCCTAACCACGACGCCACCGATGCCGTAGGTTTAATGATACGTGCACGGATGCAATCAAAGAGCGAAACAGGACCTTCGAGAGGTTCAAGCGTGAACCTATTGGGGATAACGTGGATGCATATTGTATTGTTACTGCTGAGTCTCGCAGAGGGATAAGACAGAGTAAGAAATCATCTTGGAGACATTGTGTCTCCAAGTTGAATTCACACACATCTGTGAAATCTGTCTGGAATATCATCCGTAAAATCAAAGGTAAAGAATCCTGTAATACAGTTGATCATTTGTCTGTTAATGATACGGATGTCACGTCTCACCGTAACGTTGCCAATGCATTGGCAGACAACGTTTCTCATAACTCATCTTCTGCTTTCAGTACAGATGCATTTACATCTGTCAGAACTAAAGCTGAAAAGCAACCTATTAACTTTTCATCTGAAAATGCTGAAGTTTACAACAGGCCCTCCTCTGTGGAGGAATAGCAGGATGCACTTCGTAGAGCCCATGATACTTCAGCAGGGCCAGATGAAATGCATTATCAGTTATTAAAACATTGATCTGAATCATCTTTGATGGTACTTTTGAATAATTTTAACAGCATATCGACTTCTAGCGACTTTCCTTCTGATTGGAGGAAAACCCTTATTATTCCTATCCCCAAGCCCGGTAAGGATCCACCTAATCCTACAAGTTGTCGCCCTATCGCCGTGACAAGTTACATTTGTAAAACCATGGAAGGAATGATCCATCGTAGACTTGCCTGGTATCTTGAAACTCAGAATTGCTTACTAACGTGCAATGTGGGTTCAGATCTAAATGTAGCACGGCTGATCATCTTGTAAGATTTGAAATGTTTTGCAGGGGAGCTTTCATCTATAATCAGCACTTAGTATCAGCGTTTTTTTTATTTGGAGAATGCTTACGATACCACTTGGAAGTGTGGGATTTTAAATGACCTGCATGGCATGGGCCTTAGAGGTCGACTTCCTGTTTTCATTTCTTAATTTTTAAAAGATAGATCTTTCAATGTCCGGGTGAGGTCGACTTTGTCCGATATTCACCCACAAGAGATTGGTGTACCTGAAGGTAGTAGGTCGAAGTGTTTCTATAGCTACAATTAATCACACCAATGATATATATGTGTGTGCAAAGTTTCATGCTTGTTTCCAAAAATGCACCAACATTGACCTAAGCCACTAGACTACAGTTGTTTTTGGACAAAATTCCAATTCCAGTTCTGGAGGAGAGTACATTTCTGGAGGTTATCTTTGGCATCAAGCTATCTTTTGTGCCCCATCTTAAATATGTTTCCGATGCCATATAACCGTAAATAAAATGTTTTGAGTGCGTCGTTAAATAAAACATTTCCTTTCCTTTCCTTAAATATGTTAAAAAGAAAGGCTTAAAAGCTCTCAATATTTTAAAAGGTATTGGTAATACAGAATGGAGAGCAGCTCGAAAGGTTATGCTCCATCTGTATCGATCTTTAGTTAGTTAGTACGTTGATGCACACAAACCTTGTTTGGGTGCTAGACGTGCAAAGCTTTCTGTGCAGTATGCCAGCAAGATTAGATCATTAACAAATCATCCTAAACATACTGCGGTATTTGATAATCAATATATAAAGTTGTTTGATGCAAGCCGGATGCTATCCTTACATTTGGTCTTCACAGTAATCGGTTTTTTTTTTGGTCGATTTCCAACATTGATTTAACAGACACTTTGGAAACTCCTTCATATTTTGTTTTACCACCTTGGTGTATTACACAACATAAAATTTTATTTGATCTTGTGTAACTCAAGAAATATCGTACAGATGCTGTTGTATATAAACATTTTTTCGTGGAAATTCACGATAGGTACAGTGATCACTTTACTGTTTACACAGACGGATCACGGGATGGGAATTATGTGGCTTGTGCCACAATTTTTCCATCAGACACTATCATTTCCATGAGATTGCCTGACTCAGCATCAATCTTTATTTCTGAAGTTTGGGCAGTCATTAAAGCCTTAGAAGAAATAAAGGATTCTATTGCATCCAAATTTATTATTTTCACAGATTGACATCAATGTTTCCAAGCTTTATGGAATATGAAGCTGGACCATCCCTTAATTGGGATGATGATACGGAAGTGTGTCTTTTTATCCATTAACAATAAACTTTGTTGGTTCCCAAGCCATGTTGGCATCAATGGTAATGAAAAGGCAAATTCAGCTGCCAAGTCTGCTTTGGATGTGCCTCATGCCAGAATTGGTGTGCCGTATTCTGATTTTAAACATAGTATCAACCAATTTATCTTTTCGATTTGGTACGGTGAGTGGAATGGTGCGGTTGCGAACAAGCTTCATGATTTGAAGCCAGTCCTCCTATAGGCAGCACAGGAAGGATGAAGTAGTCTTGTGTTGTGCTCGCATCGGTCATACATACTCGACTCATTCATTTATCTTGAAGGATACTCCACCTCAGTGTGAGTACTGTCAGTGTACTCTGACGGTACACCACATTTTGGTGGAATGTGATCATTTGAAGGAAATTAGAAGACATATTTGGTCGTAGAATTTCTTCGTGATACTGACTTTTATTCTAAATTTTAATTTAATCTATCGTTGATACTTGTATTTGTTTGTACAGTTCATTGCACTGTGTTTTACTTTAACTGTTAATTTTTTTATACTGATGTTGATACTCACTACAGTTTAGCATTTACCATAGTTTGACACCCAGTATCCAGTAACCTGGGGTGTCGTTAAACATCTATTCTATTGAATGATTGGATGAAAACATATTTTATTGCTTTTTAAAACAACAAATGGATCAGGCACAAGTTATACAACTTACTAGGCCTTATCCATAATACATATTACGATAGTAATATATTTTTGCAATTTAAATATGAACAAAAATAAATATTATTGAAAAAGAGAATGAAAAAAAAAAAGAAGAAAAATTAAAAGAAACTGAGAAAAGACTCAATAAAGTTTTCTGTGTTCGATAATGAGACAGCAGGTTTGCTAAACGAAAACACAAAACACAAACAAGGCACCACAATGATAACGTAATGGCTACAATAATAATAATAACAATAAATAAATAAATAAATAAATAAATAAATAGTAATACTTTAAAAAATCCATACATTATTTACTAATTAAGGGAAACGTTTTGTTTCATTTATATACATATGTACATGAAAAAACATTTCTTTACTGTCTTCTTCTTCTTCGTAGGTTGTTCCAAAGTTTTATTGTCGAATGCATAAATGACCATTGAAGTACATTAATTCTAGCGGGGGGGGGGGGGGGGGGGGGTGGGGGGGGTTAAAGAAATATCATTCCAATTTCTCAATATGTAAGGGGCTCTTTGTCCAACTGTTTGTGGAATACTGTGTATCATAAAATTACGAGCCATACCTTTCATTATTTTAAACATTGTGCACAGCTTTTTAAATTTACGCCTGTAAGTGTTGCTAATCCAGTTTCGTAGTACAAAAATATTTTAGATGTCAATTTAGGCAAACACGTGATTAATCTGGCGGCTTCTAATTGTACCTTTTCAACGTATTGTTTTCCTCCACTAAAGAACACTCATCCCATCCAGGCGGATAAAAATTACATATATTTTCAATATCATTAACGAAGCTGATTTACAAATAGTATTAATATGAATTGCCCATTTGGCATTTGCCGAAAAGGTTAAACGTGAATGTTTATGAGTTTCTGTTGTGTTTAATGTTTTAGTACCAAATACAAGGTTAGGTTTTGGCTGTATGATTGCTTTTATTAAAAATACACACTAGTTTTATCTGGATTGAAAGATACAAGCTATTTGTGAAGTACTTGATTACAGGATAATACACGATTAACGGTTACGGTATATTTAGCCACTATTGACGTTGTAGACGAGTATGTGAACGTTAGTGTGTCACTGGCATGTAAATGTTTATGAGAGAAATATTTTGAGAAATTTGATGTAAACTATGATGATTTTCATATCGAAAACATGTTTTAATTTGTTTTTAATGTCTAGAACAGATTTGGGGTTTTGGGGAGGATATTTTGTTGTTGTTGGTTTTTAATAACATTTTGTTGAAATAACAGACTCCCACCCACGAAATATCCGATAAACTGTGAATACTATTTTTTTGTTATTATGTTTGACCATTTAGAACAACTCCTAATAGAGCCTCTCTGGATTGTCTACTTGTTAAATCCCAGAAGTGGGATTTAGCTCGGTCGGTGATTAATTAATCAATGTGCTCTAGTGGTGTCTTTAAACCAAACAAACATGTTATGATAATTGCTACCTTGCCCGTGCAATATAAATTGGTCGCTGCTAATCAATAATAACAACAGCCTATTTGACAGCTCTGTATGTTTGTATTTAAGTACGAAAATTATGTTATAACAACACTAGGCCACCTTCGTAACTTTAAGACAATATTAATTGAATTATTTTACCATAAAACAAATAATTGCCTACGCTCGTCTACTTTCTGGGTTTTGTTTCATTCTCGGTCAGGTCTTTTATAAAGAGGGAATTCAAAATATAGATGTCGATAAAGGATGGAAAATGCCACAGTAGGTGTATTAAATTATAACTTATAATCAATAGACGTCAACAGTAAAACTTACCATAATCGAAATTAGTTTTGTCGCCCAAATAATCAGTCTGAAATTGCGAATATAGAATGTCATTGTACTCGATTTCAACAAAGGCCTGAATCTCGTTGAAAGGTACTTTGTGTCTCTTGGAATGCTTTAGAGGGTTCAAATTGCACACGGTGACACTCGGGAAGGCCAATTCTCTTGCAGACACAAGGTCCATCTTGACTTCCACGGGGTAGCTGAAATAGCGCTCGAACAGCCAGTAGCACTGCACCGTCAGCCAGGACATCATTCCGAGAAGCACCACCAGCCAGCATATCCTCTTGAACCAGTTGGATGCGTTGTAGACGCGAGTCAGGGCAGTGAAACTGGTTTCATTGAAAAATCTGTCCACTTTGTCGTTTAAAGTATTTTCCTCTTTGTTTTTTAGCTTCTCTCGAAACGCTTCCTTGGCTTTAGCGACAGGTGGTTGGTATCCAAACGCTTCCGCCGCTTTGGCAACCTTAAGTACATCCATCGTGGTGTATTTCCGTCCAAGACAGTCACTGTCGAAGTCAAAGGTGTGCCCAAGATGGACGTTATTGAATTGTGGTTGTATTAATAGTTACAAACATACCAAAACGGAACGTAAAGACGGTTAATTCCAGACGTTTACCTGTGTTGTTTTATCACTTCAGCAATACCAAGCATGTGTTCACTGAATATATACTCAACCCTCTTATAATTAAAGATTCACGTGATTAATTACAGAAAACAATCCTCGGCGTCATACGAATATTTTCCCAGTCTGCAGATGAAAAGGCCATACACTTAATAAGTTAGATGTCTCTTGAGTGACAAATAATACAAATGTTCAAGCCTGTCTCCACTTTACGAAAACAGAAATATTTTATGATGAAATAAGAAACGTATTCCTAATACCTATTTACATGCCAAAAACGACAGACCACCGTGTGCTGTACATCATCCTCTCGCTCACATCACATGTCATGTTGTGCAGCAATTAAGAGAGACATTTGGAATATCAAACTAAGAAAAACAAATTTAGAATACTGTATCAACAAAATGACAATTACGCAGCAGCATCGCTGTTTTAATTATCACCTCCCATATTATGATAATTGATAACTGTCATCCATTAACCATCAAACTGTTTGGACAAGTCCTCTGAAGCAGAAAATTACAGTAAACTGACGGTGCTATGTGCGATGTCAATGGCTCATACTTACCAAAAATCGATCAGTGCGGTGTGTGAAGAATCCTGATTATAGACCATATAAACGGATTTCTCCGACTGTCGCCCTGTAGTTTATGACGTTGTCCGAGTCCGATATATTTTAGCATGCTCCTATACCACTAAGGTTTAGAGCATGTCCGTCATGGGTGCTGTCTCTGGATAGCCAGAAGCTTGATACGGGACAGAATAAATTACTGAGGCAATTTAGATTATTACAACAAAAATATAGTTGGATTTACATAATTTTTGTGCGCACCCAAACTCATTTTAATAAAAAAAATTATAAAAAAAGCACTCATTAATATTTTTGACGCATTTTATATCGGGCTATCTAAAAATAATTTTAAATTTAATATTTAATAATTTACTTTTATGACGTTGTAGATAAATTGCGTAAACGTACAGCTGTCATTGAGACAGTGAAATTCACGTAATAATAACATGTGACGGCATTGCATCTGGGTGCAATTGCAGTATTTATGACTGTTTTGGAACGCTTCGTGGAAGCAAAACCAGTACATCGGATAATTCAATCTCATTTAAAGATTCTTCATTCATATCAAAGTCGATGGAAGTCTGTTAATGATTAAAAACATACATAATAAAGCACCAATACAAAGACATAGCCAATAAATTAAACACATGCTTTTCAGATGTTGTGATCTATTACCGTACAAAAGTGGACTGTTTCTGATTAATAATAAATTAAATAGGCAAAAGAGTTTTGGTCAGATGTGTATATGTGATTGTGTGTGTATGTATATATGTAAGTATGTATGCATGTATGCATGTAAGTAATGTAGAATGTAATATTTTCTAGCACTAGTTATCGCGATTAGTGTCCTGATCCAGTAAATATGTAATACCAGTTGATATTGTCGTAATTAAGTAAATAAAACACAAATATAAAATACGAAAATTTTGGTATTGCACTTGAACGATGTTTTAAAAAAAATATTTTTTTATTCGTTTACACTATTTTTTTGGTCATACGATTTAAAGAAAAAAGTAGTGACCATATTTTTTATTAACACTCGGTTCGTTCTAAACATTATAGTTTTTTTTATAGCAAAATAGACAAAACGGCAATTATTAATTAGAATGGGGATATAACTATGTTGTATTTGATCGTTTGACGGTCGCAAATATGTTTTACCATCTCCGCTTCGCGTTGCCGGTAGAACACTTTGCGACATTAAAACCAGCAATAGCGTCCGCAAATGGTCAAATACAACAGTGATCCCCTAATTATTACAATAAGACAATAAGATATTGTATCCGACAATATTTTAGAAAGGAAATGGTCTCATATGGAGAAATATCCTCAACAGCCATGCGAATCGGTGCAGTAGGGGCGAATCCTATCAACCCGAGGCGCGTCAGTCTTATTTTGGGGAAATATTATATTTTACAATATCGCAGGAATCAATAAAGGCTATTCCAGATTTCCGTGACCCGCCCCAACTGGTTGTGCTTAGACAACTTTTACAACAATAATAATTTTGTTAATAAATTTATGGATATTATAACGGTTTATAAGAGCTAATAGCAGGTGTTTACACATCGAGTTTTTTCGTTGAAACAACAGTATTAATGGTATACACACATAAACACACACACACACGCACACACACACGCACATAAACTCACACACACACACACACACACATTCCAACAAACTAATCCCGATAACATGCTAATATTTAAGGGAGGGTACCAAGTTTAATTAAAAATGGCCCATGTATACACTACAATAAATGGCATACATATTTGATTTTATCTGTTATCTAGTGGTGTAAAACACAATTTCTGTTATGCTATTATTAACTGAAAAAATTACTTTAAAAAAAATATATTTTAAGACAATGTTTAAGATTAAGACAACATAGCTAATTAATTTGTAGTTGGCGATTGGTGCTATAGTCCTATCCCATCGATCTACCAATGGTATGCAGTTACAAAATTAGTTCCGGGGAAAATGTCCAAAGGTGCCGAGTTGTAACGGTTGAATTGTTGGCAAGGGATTCTCTGCCCAGTACAACCCAGAAAGATAACAGTCAAACCTCTGTTGAACAGCCTTTTGTCCTCCCAAATCTAATATTGAACAAACTGACCTGTATGAAGTAGCTACTTGTCCTAAAAGGCCACAATGTTTTCTCCCTTGGGTGGCCGACTAATTAAACACACACACACACACGCACGCACAGAGAGAAACATACCCATACATATACATAATAACAACCCATATACTTTGTATAGTACTTTGGGTATCTAGGCCTAAATTATGGCTGTGTTACTTTGTATAGGCGAGGGTCTGAAAGAAAGAAAGTTTGTTTTATTTAACGACACCACTAGAGCACATTGCTTTATTAATGATCGGCTATTGGATGTCAAACATTTGGTAATTGTGACACGTAGTCAGAGAAAACCCGCTACATTTTTCCATTAATATAGCAAGTGATATCTATAGACAGGACAGTACATACTACGGCCTTTGGTATACCAGTCGTGGGGCACTGGCTGGGACGGCAAAAAGCCCAATGAGAGAATTATTCCACCAAGCGGATTTGATCCTGTGACCGACGCACATCAGGCGGGCGCTCTATCGACTGAGCTAGATACTAAGATAGAAAACATGCTGCCTCCATTCCTTGTGCTACTCTTAGCGATTAATAGCAAGGGATCTTTTATAGACAGGATAATACATACCATGCCAGTTGGGGAGCACTGACTAGAATGACAAATAGCCCAGTGGGTCCACAAACCTATTTGCTAATAGTCGAAAGGAGAAGCCTACGTGGCAGTAATGATTGACTTAAATACAATAAACTCAACAGCCTTAAATGGAAGAAATGCGGTGCGGTCCCGTTAAACACACGTTCCTTTCCATTTTTGTGTTATTATAATTCAAGTCGGTATCTTATTACAATTCAAGGCAGCTTTGGTTATTACAAATCAGGGCAATGCTTTATTACAATTCAAGTCAGCTAGTTTATTACAATTCAGGGCAGTTTTTATTACAATTCAGGGCAGTTTTTATTACAATTCAAGGCAGGTATTACAATTCAGGTAATTTATTACGTCTCTAAACCATTGGGTTAAAGGCGCCAATGTTCTGGCGTGGTCGGTCAAGTTGGACAAGTCCACCAATAGATGTCTGTAGAGCCTGTGAGTAGCTTCCTCAAACCGTTGCATCAGATGACGAGTGTTTTTCGGATATATCTGCCGTGCCAAGGTCAGAACTTGCTGCTTGTCGATGGGATAGTTGAACAGCGCAAGGTAATGGCAGTTTCTTATCTACCTGAATTAATGAATGTTTAACGACACCCAGCACGAAAAGTACATCGGCTACTGGGTGTCAAACTATGGTAAATGCAAAAATAATGCAATGATAACCATCTATATAAAAATTCAAAAGTTAATAAAAACACAGTCTAATGAACTATGCAAAAATACAAATATCACAGACAGATAAAATTAAACTTTAGAATAAAAGACAGTATAACGTAAAAATTGTAATAAAAGTTCTGGATGAAATCGAAATGATTCCAGCACATCACGTTGTCCAAATATATCTTTTCTAGTTTCTTTCAGATGAGTACACTCCACCAAAATGTGGCGCATCGTCAGAATACACTAACAGTAGTCACACTGAGGTGGATGATCTTTCTGCAAGATAAATTAATGGGTCAAGTAAATATGACGATGCGGGCACGACACAAGACTATTTCATCCTTCCTGCACTGCCTATAGGAGAACTGCTACTCTTCGAAGACTGGCTTGATAGCATGAAGCTTGTTCCCAATCATGTTGCCAAGTCGAAAAATAAATTGATTGATACTATGTTTAAAATCATTATAAGGTACACCAACCCTGGCACGAGGCAAATCTAAAGCAGTTCTTCTCTGTGTCGGGTCCTTGCTGTAATAGGGTTTATGATTGATGGCAATCACCAAGGGGTTTCTGTGGTGACTTCCTTCCGTGAACAGGTCGGTGATGCGAGAATCATTATTGACGATACACATCAAGTCGTCCAACACGATGAGATTTCTGACTCTGGGATCCAAATAACGATCCTTTTCCAAATTCATAGGTATGCCTCGAACAAATTTCACTCGAACGGTTGCCCCAGATGTTGACATAAAAAAGAAAGCATACAATATTATTCTAGTGTTAAAAGCACGACAGCGGCCTTGTTTGTCGCATAAACACAGCTGATAGTGAAAGCATGCGACTTTGATTTGTTAAAACTGTTATTGTATTTGTATTTGGCTTTAACAAACAATGTTAAAAGACTATTAGGTGATATTGCAGCTTTAATGTTCGTAGAATAGGTTTCTGGGTACATCTTTATGTTCCATTTTCTGTTTCGTTTATTCCATTTCGGTCCATTTGGTACGTTTCGGTGTTTCGTCGGACCCGAGAATTTGATAACTTTGCAAATTATAGTCCGTCCCATTCTTCTATAAAAATGTTTAGTTTTTTTTAATAATTTCAGTTTGGTTTGACGAAAAAAGAAAAGTAAAAGTTTTTAGTTTTAAAAAAAAAACCCATCAATTTTTGTGTGCAAATTATCAGCTCAGAAATAACTAACTTGTAGTAAATTCCATAGTATAAAAAAGAGCGTTCCTTGTGGAATGGACTATAGATGTAAATTAATCAAGGTCACGACACTACATGTGTACGTTTATTTGACCCAGTTTCACAAAACATCGTAAGCCTAGTTTTGCACGTAAACGTAAATCTACGACTAAACCACAGTTCTTGTTACTATTAACAAAAAAACAAATACATGTATAGTTTAAAATACACAAATATAATTTTCTTTGGTCAATAAAATGTTCCATCTTCCGTAATGATGTCATTTTCTGCGTAAAATAGATTCCAAACACATCTAAACGTATGACCGGTTTAACTCTAGTCGCAGACGTACATTTACTTTGTTTTGTGAAATTGGCTCCTGACATTTAAGCAAACGTACTACGATGACTCCATAATTGACGTATGCATCCATAGTCATCAAACAAGAACATTTCAATAGAAACTTTATACTATCAGCTGTCCAGCGTTCAGAAAAAACAACAAAAACAACAACATTCAGCAATAGTTTATTTTTATGTAAGGATATCCACGTTTGACGTCATTTCCATTAAAAAAGACACCGTGTCTCGTAGTCTTACATCATTTGAATATTGTTGAATGGCTGACTGGAACTAAAGTTGCGTATTCTGTTTACAAAAACTTGTTGTATTAAGCTTGAGATTGTATGATAAAGATATTGTTAACCTCATGTGTTTTCGTATTGTCAATATAATATAGTACGAATAAAAATTGTGCATAGATAGATAGCTAGACAGATAGATACATACATATATACGTGGAGGAGAAAAAATGAAATGTCACTTTTTAAAATAAATAAATAGAGTCGGCCCTGTTTTTCTCGACCGAGTTAGCTTTCTGGAAACACATCAGATTATGGTCCATACATAGAGATAAAAAGCTGTTAAAGTAGACTCTCACTCTGATGCTTGTAAATGAAAAGCAAATGTATGGTCAGTTATCGCTAGTTTACCTCCCACTGACCATGCTATTGTAAAGGGTTTTATATCGTGTGCCAAGCACATTAGCCATGAAATACCGACATTGAGCTTCAATATCAAGTCGTAATGGGTTGTTTGTTCTCAGTACAAACAGTCCGCAGGGAAATGTATATATTAGAATATATATACCTTGGATTTCTTTCATTTCATTAGGGAATTGCCTTAATTGATGTTGATAATCGTAATGTACGTAGTTAACTCATAAAACCTTAAATAAACAGTGAGAAAAGCTGGTAAGTAGGAAATAGATTTGATCACACATTAATAACTAAAATGAAAGAATGACTGAATGTTTAATGACATACCAGCATGAAAACTATATTGGCTTTTGGGTGTCAAACAAAGGTAAATAAAATAGACGATCAACAATAATACAAACATTCTATCATTAGTGATTAAACAGTGTCAACAGGCGCGAAGTGTCGCGTCCACATGAAGCACACACACACAATCCTAATAAAAACTACATTTATCTTCTAAATTAAAATCGAAGCGTTGTGGTCAGACCAGTTAATATGTGTCATGGCTGATTCACCCAGGAGTGATGTATACTCCCTGGCAATGTCAGCTATTAGTTCGCTACTGGTCCATGTGCGTTTTGCCTCCGTTTGTCCACCTGCATGTCCGTAATTCCCCGCAGTGCCTCAAGATGCTAAGCTGAAATGTCTTGCAAGGCTTTATCATACACCGTTAAAGATCAAGTGGTTTTGTAAATGACTTGCATTTCCTTAGCAGGAATCTCAGAATGCGTGTTATACATACCACCCGAAATTCGGCTCGTTAGTTTATACATATTCCCTGAAATTGTTTCACCTATGATAATTAATTGTAGACAAGAAAGACAATTTGAAATTGGTTATAATATATTGTATTACCACAGCTATAGAATACATATAATAACATCAAAACGAACATCAAACATAATAGACAGAAACAAAAACATTGAAGTAAACTAATGATGATGTTTGGACTGTGTGTGTGTGTGTGAGAGAGAGAGAGAGAGAGAGAGAGAGAAATTATATCTGCAATACTACATTATATCTGCAATACTTAAACTTCACCACACAGATTGTCGGTGGCCAAGTCTAACTCTACTTATATTATAATTGGAGGATCCAGTGATACATAAATTTACTTTTCAATGGGGTGTATTATTTCCAGTTTTGGAGGAATGGATAAATATATTTTTGTACTTCTAGGGCTTAAATTGGAATTGTATAAACAATCGACGGAAAGTTTCAGAAATTTTGAATGGGCTGAGAATATGGGGAATTTTGAGGATTATTCAATTTTATACAGTCATGTTTTTGTTAACATGAAACAAAATCAAACAAGAACTCATATAACGCCAGCTTTTTAAAATTGTAAAGGAATTGAATTTGAACAAAACCCTCTCCGTAACGCACTATGTATATGCATGATTATATTTTGTATAATTGTATTTTAGATGTCTAATAAAGCAAAGGTATCATTACATATATAATGTTGTAACTTTGTTTGTTGTGGTTATCGTGTTATCTTGTAAAACGTTATATACTTGGTACATAACACAGTTTTGACTTTTTAAAACCAATATTTAATTATGCTTTCTTGCCTTTTCATTTTTCTTTCGCTTCTGATCGTTCTAATATTTTTACTACGTTAAATTTAATTTTATTTCCTAAAATATGTTTTTTTTGTACGTACGAAATTATTGAAAACAGAATCCAGTTTGGGCTTCTTAAAAATATTAAGACGACCAGAAACACACTGAATGTACAGACACTGATATTCTAAACAAGAAAATATATTTAATATGTAAGTTTAATCGTAGAAATATTTTATTAGTCGGAAACATCTTACAATGCAGCAAATTCAGGAATGTCCCTTTAATAAACTATTTTAAGATCTAATTTTATTTTTTAATGGTCATCTGTAAAATAATTGTAAATTTAAAACTATGCCTTGACTAGATTTCCCCCTCCCATTTTTACCATGCTATGATAGCGTGCTGGATCTGGGATACTCAGGCAATGTTTCCCTCCAGGATTTGAGTTCAGAGGGTTGGCAAAATAATTAAACATGAATTTTGTTTTGAAAACTCAGTTGCCTTAAGATGCATTCTGGAGCACACAATATATTATAGAAGTCTAAAAGAAAGATATATTTCAAGACATATTTCAGTAATAATGTTTATTATTATTATTTGCATAATGTCAAATCTTTGATGGACAATAATTTGAAACAAGTATGGAATAACTAGAATAAGTACAAGTACATAATACATAGGCCTACTGCTAAATTATTTAACCGACCACAAGTTACATAAAAAGTATCACTGATTCTGTTTTTAATATAACTAAGCACAAGTAAATAATATATATTATAGGCCTACTGCTAAATTATTTAACTGACCACAAGTTACATAAAAAGTATCACTGATTCTGTTTTTAATATAACTAAGGACAAGTACATAATATATAAGTAGTATCCAGGTCCATATAGATCCACGACCTTGATCTTGATTACGTGACCTTCGCCGTGACCTTGGTGCGAGTCCTAGCCTGATCGTGGCCTACCTGGGCAGGTGCCTGACCTTGGTACAAGGCTTTCTCTGCAGTATTCTACAAAGATTAAATCAATGCCAAACGATCCTGCACATAATGCGGTGTTTGATAACAAATATATGAAGTTATTTGTCGCGAAGCCGAATGCCATTCGAACATTTGGTTTTCACATTAAGTAGTTTTTATCAGTTTCCAACATTGATGTATCCGACATCTTGAAAACGCCTTCATATTTTGTTTTGTCACCCTTGTGTATCAAACCACCGAAAATTGTATTCGACCTTGTGCATCTACAGAAAGATCGCACAGATGCAGTTACTTATACTGTGAATACATCCCTATTTACACAGACGGATCACAAGATGGGAATTCAGTGGCTTCTGCTATAGTTTTTTCCATCAGACAAAATAATTTCCATGAGATTGTTCCGATTCAGCATCAGTCTTTACTGCGGAAATTTTGGCAATCATTAAAGCCTTGGAACAGATTAAGAATGCATGTGGATCCAAATACATACATTTTTCTGATTCACTGTCGTGTCTCCAAGCTCTACAGTACATGCAATTGGAGCATCCACAAGATTCCAAAAGATTTCTGTTGTCATATATATCATTTCTCGTCGGCTTAAGGTGATCACACTCCACCAAACTGTGGCGCACAGTCAGTGTACACTGACAATGTTCACACTGATGAAGAGAGTCTTTCTTTAAAGGGACATTCCTGAGTTTGCTCCATTGTAAGATGTTTCCGGCTAATAAAATATTCCTACGATTAAACTTACATATTAAATATATTTTCTTGTTTAGAATATCAGTGTCTGTATACTCAATGTGTTTCTGGTCGTCTTAATATTTGTAAGAAGCCCAAACTGAATTTTGTCTTCAAATAATTTCGTACGTACGAAAAACCAATATTTTAGGAAATAAAATGAAATTTAAACTAGTACAATTATTAGAACGACCAGAAACACGTTTAATATACAACCACTAATATTTTATGCAAAAAAATATATTTGATATGTAATTACAATCGTTAAAAAAGTATTTGTTATTCGATAACATCTTAAGAATGTCAATGCGTCAAATATGTATGGCCGATGCGGGCACGGCACAAGACTATTTCATCCTTCCTGCACCGCCGGAAGGATGACTGCCACTCCCAGGGTGGCTTGACAGAATGAAGCTTGTTCGCAACCGCACCTTTCCAATCATTTTTCCAAGTCGAAAAGATATATTGGTTAATATGAAATTTAAAACCACTGTAGCGGACACCAACATGAACACGGGGCAAGTTCAAAGCAGACTTGGCAGCAACATCTGCCTTTTCGTTACGCTTAATGCCAACATGGCTGGGTACCCAGCAAAATATAACATCTTTATTGGCAATTGATAAAAAGACACACTTTCGTATCACCATCCCAACCACAGGGTTGAAAATTAGCAGTCGCCCGGTCGCCAGTGGCAACCTTTATTGGCTATGGGCGACTAAGAATTTTACAAAGGTAGTCCGTTAGGCGACCATCGATATTAGGGTCTGCGAGTATGGTACCAGTTAAAAAACAAAGACACTGAAACTGAATTAAATGTGATAAAATACATCGCGTCTGTGTTGGCGCGAACTACAGCGGCAGAAGACATAGAACATGCTCTTTATTTTAACAGCACCAGATTCAGCTTCTGTGGCTTTGGGCCGGGTCTTCTAAAACTAGAGCTCAAAACGTATTGAAGACATTGCATGCATTTATTAAATCTAGAAGTTTTCGGCTTATTAGAATGGATTGGATACGCAAATAATTGTCTAGCAGAGCTACTATTAGACAATTGTTATTCAATGTTATGGTAAAAAGGAATCATATTTAACTAGCTTACATTATTCTGGGACAAAATCAAAATCTATCTCTTATGTGCACTTCCCACATCCCACACACAGGACAGCACACACGACGCTTTTTGATGGACCAGTTATGGATCACTGATTGGGACGGGAAGTAATAATCAAACGAGCCTACAGAGGAGGATCGAACCTTCAGCAAATGGAACCGCATGCGGACAGACGTTCTTGTTACGTCCCGCTCATTTCATTTCATTGTATAAATACAGTCGAGTTGCATTTTTCTCTGTTGCTGTTGGGCGAATAATGTTGCAACGTCGTTCACATCTATATCAGCTCATGTGACCATCACTGAATTAAATTGTTTATATACTTCTTCAAAGAAAGAAACGCGTAGTTTGAATATTTAACTATATTTACATGCAGAAGAAAAAATGCTTCCACTCTAATCTGTAAACTCACTAACATTGCTATTTTGTCAGTTTGGACTGTGTTCAATTTCTGAAGACCTTTATGTATCTATTATCTTGTAATAAAATGCACTTTTAATCTAACTATGTGTTTCGTTTTTTTTTGAACCGTATATAATACATTGTTATTATTCAAAGGGATATTCCTGAGTTTGCTGCAATTTTTATGATGTTATCGACTAACAGAGACTTTTTAACGATTGTAATTGCATATCAAATATATTTTTCTGCATAAAATATTAGTGGCTGTACATTAAACGTGTTTCTGATCGTTCTAATATTTGTACACGGTTAAATTTCATCTTATTTCCTAAAATATTGTTTTTTCATACGTACGAAATTATTTGAGGCACAAAATTCAGTTTGGGCTTCTTAGAAATATTAAGACGACCAGAAACACATTGAATATACAAACACTGATATTCTAAACAAGAAAATATATTTAATATGTAACTTTAATCGTAGAAATATTTTATTAGTCAGAAACATCTTACAATGGAGCAAACTCGGGAATGTCCCTTTAAGATGTTATCGACTAACAGACTTTTTAACGATTGTAATTACGTATCAAATATATTTTTCTGCACAAAATATTAGTGGCTGTATATTAAACGTGTTTCTGATCGTTCTAATATTTGTACGAGATTAAATTTCATCTTATTTCCTAAAATATAGCTGTTTCGTACGTACGAAATTATTTGAAGACAAAATCCAGTTTTGGCTTCTTGCAAATATTAAGACGACCAGAAACACATTAAATATACAGACAATGATATTCTACACAAGAAAATATATTTAATATGCAAGTTTAATCGTAGAACTATTTTATTAGTCGGAAACATCTTACAATGCAGCAAACTCAGGGATGTCCCTTTAAAAGTACCTATTTGACCACCTGGAGCAGACCGTCTACCAGTGTGCACTAATTCCATTAGCACTGCCAAACCTCTTATTTTAGACTAGAGGCGGTGTATTAAAATGTATTTTTAAATTGAAATTTGTCTTGGAATTTATATTAATTTCCTAAAAAAACCTAAAACAAATCGCAAATGTTTCAATGAAATTAACAAAAATGGGTTTTCTCAGCCTTTCACTTACGTTCGTCGTAGAACATGTACACAAAAAACAGGAACAGAATACTAACTGAACGATTCACCAGGACAAAGCACATTGCAGTTAATTTGGTTTCGGACAAGATTACTTCGAAACGGAGACAGAGGAAATCCGCTGCCGTCACATAGGTTACACCTACCTAAAATTCTGGGGTTCTAGAATACGGTGTCCGGATGCCCGAGGCTAGTGGTTTTTTGATTCGGTCCAGTAAGTTACTTTGTGCGATCCCGATGACAAGTGGTCCAAACAAAATCTACAAATCTAGGATTCTACGAAAACAAAAAGAAACATCTACAAGTCACTTCTTTCGATTTGCTATCACATTCAATATTTGACTAACAAATAGTTGGCAACCAGTAATCTTTGAACCATCCATGACATCAGAATACATACCAATGTAACTTTATTCTAGTTATAAAGTGTAAACACTGAACAAACTAAAGTTTATTGTTTGCCGCCATGTTCATTTTTTACACTGGAACCCAAAGATTTGATACTCTAATATTAAGAGTAGTACAGTGAAAGCGTAAATTACAAAACGCTAACCAATCTTTTATGTTGCAAAACTTTCAATGTGTAAATTATTAATTTAATTTATAAAATATCACATAAATTGCAAAAAATAAATAAAACATAAAAATAATTAAGTACTCAATATCATGAAATAGATAAATTTAACAAAGCACCTGCATTGAAAAATTACTAATTTTGTGTGTGTGTGTGTGTGTGTGTGTGTGTGTGTGTGTGTGTGTGTGTGTGTGTAAGCATTAAACTGTAATACATGTACACTTTATGCTAATAAAGGTTCTTGTTTCTTCTTCTTTTTTTCTTCTTTTTTTTTTGGAGGAGTTTCCATTCATAAATACATAAATATATACTCATTCATAAGTAAAGTTTTAGTGGAAACAATTAGTGTAAAATTTTAATAAGTAACAAACCATAAAGCATGCCTAATGAGCCTATGTGTTGTGCAAACTGACAAATTGATTAAACATGATCTCAGTATGCAAAATGTACATTAAAAAGTTAATGATTTTAATTTACTCGTTTTTTGTTTTATCAACAGTTAAAATTGGGCAAGTAAATTTTTAACCATGGTCAGTGCATTTTCAAATCGACTGGCCCCGTGGCAAGTGAATTAAAAAACATTCTAGGTCTCCTGCTTAAAAAGAAGCAGCAAATCTTTTATATGCACATTCCCACATACAAGACTGTCCATACCATAGGTTTTGGTGTACCAGTCGCAGGGCACAAGTTGGAACTTACTTAGTATCATGTTACTCATGGCAAAATAATATTTATCGACTAGCCATGCTTAATATCACCGAATTCTAATTTATTTCTGACAAAATCGATTGACCATTGACGATGAAACGGCTTCTATTTCTGCACTGAACGAGGAAGCTCTCTCAAATGCTAAAATGATGTGTGGATGAAGTATTTCTTTATAGGACCGCACAGGACACGTCAACCATTTACATTGGGGGTTTTTAAATACCGCAATTCGTCATGGATACGTTTTCTCACAAACGAGACAGACATTGCTGCCACAGACTGGGGACGTGAAAGTGAATACATTAGTAGCAGTTTTCGTGAGAAGGATGACGGCGTATTTGGTTCTGGTAATGTTTATGATGTATGGTGGTATTGGCGCAGTGTTTGCAGGTAAGTTACTGAAAGACAATAATATATGTCAGTTTTAAAATTACAACAACAATAAAAACCTTGCTATCTGATTGCAAACTGCTGCATAAATGTAATTATCAGCGATGGTCCACTGGCAGTTTTATTTAAAATTATTATCTGTACATAATAAGTAACTCTATATTTACTATAGTATACAATTAAAAAAATTATTCACTCACTCGGAAAAACAGAAGACATATTTATATTTCTTTTTACGAAAGCGTTATCCTTTTTTTTACGTTGACTATGCTTCTTACATGATTTATATAAACAAATTGTATATAATTGTGTGGTCTCGTTGTAAACTGTAATATCAACAAGTGAAAAAACAGGAAGTTTATGCTTGCGCTGACCTAGCTTCATCAGAAAATTATTCCGTTTGACTAACCCAGATTGTAAGAAGAGGGGAAAGATCGATATAAGCAGATACGACCTAAACTCGATATGAGTTCTACTTCGAGAAAAGCATCTGGTTGATTGCCATCAATAACGTGAAGCTTATTAGATTATTCTGATGCCGATGTTCTCTGTTTGAACACAAATCCATATAAGTGAATTTCACTGGTATTTCTAATACAAAAACTCTTCACAGTCGTCAGGAGACGTCAACAACTGGAGGGACGAATTATTATATATCCATCCTTCAACAGAAGGGCCGATGTAAAGTGGGGGGTAGTGCCCCCTCCTCCCCCCCCCCCCCCCTCCCGCGGTTCCGAATTCTGTGCTCAAAATGTGCAATTTATAGCTACAACCAGTATGTCGGTTAATCCTATCTACATTACAAGTCAAGTCGCAAGGCTTATAAGGCAAAACAATAAAAGCATTCAGAAGGCTATTAGACCTCTTTGGTGGGAACAACATCATGACTGTATTCAATTCAATTAATTTACGTTTATTGTATCGTACACTTATTGGTATATCAAAGGCCATGGTATGTACCACTCTGAGATGGTGCATATAAAAGATCACTTGCTGCTAATAAAAAATAGTAGCCCATGAAGTGGCGACAGCGGGTTTCCTCTCTCAATACCTCTGTGGTCCTTAACCTTATGTCTGACGCCATATAACCGTAACTAAAATGTGTTGAGTGCGTCGTTAAATAAAACATTTCTTTCTTTCGTACACTTATTGGGTCAGCATACAATATAAAACAAATGTAACTAGGTACATACAGCCTACAATGGCCAACACATTTAGGTGTTTGCGCAATGATAAATACTCTAGGGCAATTCTACTTTTAATACCAGTGTTCTTAGCTACGAGTTTGGATCTATTAAAAAAAATTCTGGTCAAGATACTATTTTGTAAAACTATATTTGGTATATGCTAGGCACAATGAAAAGTGTTTGTATGCTAGTATAGTGAATTAGGAAGGATCCCTTTACAGATTTCAAGAACATTTTAAATTTACAAATATTGGATAAAGCTTCAACATTCTAACAATTGTATCTAAAGAGCTCTCTTTGTGGTAAACTGTTGAGTCATTTTAAACATCTCAACATTTCTTGATTGTTGAAATTTGAGTTTCCAAGTAAAAGTGTGTTGTAGTTTAGATAGACATTGTCTACGTTGTCTGTCATCGATTGGATATTTGAATAAGAAATGTTTAGAATTCTCAATAGGATGGCCACAGGCACAGAATGGATTGTCTGAGAAAAAACGTGTAAGTTTTTGTCCGTTAAGGTCGCTAATACGTGGGCGAAGACAGTAATATTTCAGATCGCCTCTCACACGTGTAGAAATATGATGGAATTTTAATGTTATTTGAATTCAAATGCTTTTAAAGGAACTTAAGAATAGAGAATTTCTAGTATTGATCGATAGTTTGTTCCATAATGTAACTCTTGAAGGGAAGAAGGAATCGAGAAAATTATTTTATTCGACTTCTATATCCGTGTAAGTGATCCGCATCACGCAATAGACATAATACCGTTACAGAGTCGATACATCATACATAATTAAGATCAAACCACCTTGGTGGATCCATTCAACTGATTGGGTTTCCTCGTTCAAACTAGTGCACCACAACTGGTCACAGGCCGTGGTATTTGCTTTCCTGTCTGTAGGGAAAGATCATTTTAAAAAAATCCTTTACTGCTAATGGAACAATGTAGCGGGTTTCCTATGATGACTATGTGTCAGAGTTACCAAATGTTTGGCATCCAATAGCAGGTGATTAATTAATAAATGCGCTCTAGTGGTGTCGTTAAACAAAATAACCTTTGTTTCATACATAATCTGTGGTATTTTCTTCTCTCTGATAAAGGTACGAAACACGAACAGCACCACAAATTGTGCTAAGAACATCTAGGTAAATATGTTCAAGGTGCTGTGATAGATACAATGTACAATTATCCCAAATTATATCAGCGTGGTCAAAGAGAACCCAGAGGACTTATCTATACTGAGTCTTCCCCACGAGCGAAATATTATCTTGAAATACAATACACACAATTTCTTACACACCTGTTGGTGAGAACACCATACATAATTTTTGATAACACATACACGTACGTGTGTTAACAATTTCAAAACATACGACTGGCTGCTCCTAAGTGATGACCAGGGGCCTAATTCTCAAAGGTCTCTTAGGCTCTGCTAGACAACAAAGCATCCTCTTTGTAAGTCTTTTAACATTGCTCTGCGAGATCGCAAAGTTGCGAGAGTTTAGTGAATTAGGCCCCAGGTCACCAACGCCATACGTCCAATCAAAAACAGGACGGTGGAAATCGATTACACTGTGGCGTATAATTAACCTGGCAATCATGTGTCTGTGACACGTAAGTCAGCTACAGTGCAAAGGTTTGTAAATATTATTTTAGTCGATAAAGATGTTAAATATTGCCTAAAACCTGGTTTTTGAGGATATGTAAAAAATAGAATAATACGTTTGTGTCCGTTAGATACCAGTTATCTCACAACTCGTTGTTTAAAAACGTAGCAAACTCGCTTTCACTCGTTAAAATACATTTTAAAACAACTCGTTGTAAGATAAATGGTATCTAACGGACGCGTATTATTCTCTATTTATCACATAACTACTTCCATCTGGTGAAACCGAAAGTTTTGTTCCCGCTTTATAGTGCTACGCAGTGTCGTCTCTTACATCGACAGAATACTAGATACACATAACAGAATCATATAAAATAGACAATATACTCACAACATACACACAAAATATGTGAAATACACGAATAGGTTAATTAATTATTATTTTTAAATAATTTGATTAAGAATAGACACACTATATGACAGAGCCGGATTTAAGAAATGAGGAAGTTAACCACTTAAAAGCAGTAAGGATGGCGAAAGCAATGTACGTTATTGTTAAAGCTTCAGTCACACATTCAGGATTTTTACTGCCGTCCTTGATAGGACCATTCCCGATTAAAATTTGTCAAAAGTCTGATCAAGATCCTGTGATTCGTGGCGGGAAATCACGACAACAATCAGATATTGTTCAGGAAGCCGTTTCCAGCCGAATTCGTCCCGATTCTCCAGTTCTCAATCCGATTCTGATCCGATTTGTATCTTTCGCATGGTAAAAAACTACCAAATCTGTAGGACATTCCAGATCATTGAGGATAGTAATCCGACTTTTTCACTTTTCGTGTCGTAGCGCTGTCTGATCTCAAACGGGAGCCATAATCGGCACTGTGTGAACGCCGCATTAAATGGGAGCCTGATTTAGCTCAGTCGGACCCATTCATTTATCTTACAGAAAGCTCCTCCACCTCAGTGTGAGCATTGTCAGTGTCTTCTGACTGTCCGACACATTGTGGTGGAGTGTAAGCAGTTGTCAGCAACTCGAAAAGATTTATTTGGACAAAGAAATGTGATGGAATCATTTCGATTCCATCCAGAACTTTTATTGCAGTTTTTACGCGATACTGAATTTTATTCTAAATTTTAATTATATCTATCTGTGATATTTGTATTTGTACACAGTCCTTTACACTGTGTTTTTATTTAACTGTTGAATTTTTATATTGATGTTGATCATCACTTTGTTTTTACCATTACCATAGTTTGACACCCAATAGCCGATGTATTTTTCGTGCTGGGGTGTCGTTAAACATTCATTCATTCATTTAGCTCAGTCGGTTGAGTGCTCGCCTGAAGTGCTTCCGTCGCAGAATTCAACCACCCCAGTAGATCCATTCAACTGATTGGTTTTTTCTCGTTCCAACCAGTGCACCACAACTGATCAAAGGCCGTGGTATGCGCTTTCCTGTCTGTGGCAAAGTGCATATAAAAGATCCCTTGCTGCATTAGGAAAAATGTAGCGGGTTTCCTCTGATGACTACGAGTCAGAATTACCAAATGTTTGACATCCAATAGCCGATGATTAAGTAATTAATGTGCTCCAGTGGTGTTGTTAAACAAAACAAACTTTTTATTGTTTAAAAGACAGGTAAAACGATTTTACGAAATCTGTTGGTTCTTCCTTTGGAAACATTACATCTCCGACCAATAGGCCCACCGACGGGGGTCGATTCTAGACCAATCGCGCATCAGTGAAGCGCTTTATCAACGTCCCGCCCTAACTTACAGAAAACATCATTTCTTCATTCTTCTTTGGTTTGCCTTTGCCTTTGCTCTCACTACTTTCGTCTACTCTGCTCTCGTCAGTCGTTTCATAATTTATGTATTATTGCTTTTATTGTTTCATAGTTTATATAATATTGCTTTTATTGTTTCATAGTTTATATATTATTGCATTTATTGTTTCATTGTTTATATATTATTGCTTTTATTATTTCATAGTTTGTATAGTATTGCTTTTGTCACTTCATAGTTTATATAGTACTGCTTTTGTCGCTTCATATTTATGTATTATTACTTTTGTTGTTTCATAATTTATGTATTATTGCTTTTGTTGCTTCATATATTATTGCATTGTTTTTGTCATTTCATTTGTTATGTTCTGACAACTATTGACAGATATATAAACTAGATGAAGAATGATAAATGAAATTACAATCTTATGTAAGATTTGCTTTTTTACATTTCAGAACTGACTTCAGATGTTCGGTGGACAGACGAACAGAAACTGTTGTATTATTTGCGTAGAAACTACGACTCTGCAGTCAGACCGGTGTTTAATGCCTCACACCCAATTGTTGTCAGACTTGGGATCACACTGGCTCAAGTACTCGATGTGGTAAGATCAATCGGATATTCTACGAAAATATAAAAAATGTGGCCCGATTTTTGTGAAGAATCCTGGCGTATTATTCACACGCGTTTTGTGAAAAATGAGGTCCAACATAGCTAATAAAACACTTTTTTTTTAAAAGAAATTAAATTGTGATTCGATTATATTTTGAGTTTCAAACTCATACTAGAAACTATCTAAAATAAACTATGATCAACCACACCAAAGGTATTTAAAAAATAATATCCTTTGCTAAGTGAGAAAATTTAACGGGTTTCCTCTCTGAGACTATTATGTCAAAATTACCAAATGTTTGACATCCAATAGCCGATAATTAATAAACGAATGTGCTCTAGTGGTGTCGTTATACAAAACAAACTTCAGCCAATGTTGGTTCCACACCAAACACCTAAAACGCATTGATGCGCTTGAATACGGTTACTTCCAGTTGTTGCTACACCAAATTCGGTTACGAAGCGTTTTGAACCCATTCCAGTTCAGTTCGCTTCTTTTTATAAAGCGCCACGTCCACAAGCTCTTGACACAGATTCCAGAGATCGATAGACCCTATCATACATGAATACAATTCTAAATTGTTGTATATTGGTAAAATTGAGATATTTTCACAATATTTGGCTTATGCAATCTTTATACATGACACTTTTATTGTAATTTAACGAGTATTTACATATACCAAAAATTTCGATCCCTACTATATAAGGTACAAGGTACTTCACTCGCCATTTTGGTGCGGTTTAATTTTTTCTTAATTTTTTTTTTTTTTACGAAATAGTCTATTATCTGCTGAAACAATGAATGGCGAGAAATGCAAAATACCAAAGTAGAACATGCAGCATACTTATACATTCTTCTATATTTTCTCCCTTGTTGTTAGTCAAAACGTTAAACAAGTGCATATAAAAGTTCCTTTGCAGTTGGTCAAAACGTTAAATAAGTGCATATAAAAGTTCCCTTGCAGTTGGTCAAAACGTTAAATAAGTGCATATAAAAGTTCCCTTGCAGTTGGTCAAAACGTTAAATAAGTGCATATAAAAGTTCCCTTGCAGTTGGTCAAAACGTTAAATAAGTGCAGGCTGTAATCTGATAAGTGGCGCTTGAGACTAACCCATCGATGATGAATGTTTGTTACTACAGATGAATAAAAGATGAACATTTCAAATTCTAGCAAGTTATAACACATAAAACAAACACGGCAAATGCGATAATGTAGTTTATTTATCATAAAATGGTCAAATAAAAAAGAATCTTTGTCAGCCATCTTTGTTCGTGTAAAATAATAGTTACTGAATGGATGAGAGAAGAAGACTCCCACCATATGCAGTCATGTGGGATAGACTAAAGTATACCCTGAGTGGTGAACATTTCGACCTTGGGATTCAACCACCTCGTGTGTATTTTTCTACCCCACAGGACAGCATATGATGGAGTCTTACAATCTGGCATAGCTAAAGATAGAATAAATATTTTTGACGGCGGCGACTGTGCAACGTGTGCCATGTTTTGTTTTGTGTTAACTCTGTTTATCCTGCAATCACTATGTTATATATATATATATATATATATATATATATATATATATATATATATATATATATATATATATATATATATTGTCACTGGCTACAAATATAGCAATTTGGGACGTAACTACTTTTACACTAGTTATAATCAGCAAAGAAATGCTATATTGTTCAAAGTTACCTTCTTTTTAGCATTGAATAATTTGATTTTTAAAAAAGTTTTCAAGACAGAATCCAGTTTGGGCTTCTTACAAATATTAAGACGACCAGAAACACATTGAATATACAGACACTGATCTTCTAAACAAAAAAATATATTTAATATGTAAGTTTAATCGTAGAACTATTTTATTAGTCGAAAACCTCTTACAATGCAGCAAAATCAGGAATGTCCCTTTAATCTTAATATTCCAGTAAATATGTGCTTTATTGTATTCAGTTTTATTAAACCTTTTGGCTTTTGCCTGGAATGAAAAGAGTGCTAAGAAGTGGAAGAATATCTCATTTTATGTTGTTATTGTGCCATTAGCGGAGAATACTCTAGTTGACCGTAAAAATCGAATCCGTTTAGCGTTGACTCTATTTTGTTCACATCGCTGAGAGACGAACGATCGTTGGAAAATCTTATGACGTGAATTTTAAAAGGTTAGTCAGACCAGTAATCGCGAGATGAATAATGTAACTGATCAATAATGATTCTTCTCGATCAATTGCCAGTCATACCACTTTTCCTAATAATCTCATTAACCCTCTTACCACCCCAATGAGTGGGGTTTTTCTGGAAATGAAAGCAGTTTATATCGACTGTCTTAAAGGCAATTGGTTTCGTTTACAACATTGCATGACATACGTGTCTAAAACGTAGTCAATGATTTCATCTTGTCAAGTGAAATCTATTTCTGAGTGTATACCTTTGTCCAACAATCCAAGATTATGGCACAAAAAATTGCTTAGATTAAAAGGCTTGTATGTATAGATTCAAAGTGGAGATCTCTTATTTTTGGTGAATGAATGAATGAATAAATGAATGAATGAATGTTTAACGACACCCCAGCACGAAAAATACATCGGCTATTGGGTGTCAAACTATGGTAATGCAAATAAATAAAATGATGATCAACATCATTATAACAATTCAAGACTTAAACAAAAACAGTGTAAAGAACTGTGTAAAAACACAAATATCACAGAATTTTACGGATACTGAATTTTACTAAAAACTTCAATTTTGTGCTGTATTGGCCATTCTCAAAGAGAATGTTACACCCCTGCACCACGGTGAGGTTACAGCACACGCAGGGGTATTTTTGGTGAAGTCAATATGTTAGAAAATATTATGGAATTTGATTCAAAATATATAGAAGAAAATCTTTTACCAACCATAAAAAATAATTTTTGGAGAGATACTCTTTTATCTTGGTGCATCTATCTTAAAAAATGTAAAAATTAAATTGTTAGTGAAAATGATGTCCAGTCTCAATATATATTCTTTAATGATGACATTAAAGTAAATAATAAATCAGTGTTTTATGACAGTTGGCACAAGATAAGAATTAGATTTATAAATGATTTATTAGATGACAGTGGATTATTTATTACATTCCCACAATTTAAAAACATTTATAATCTTGATTTCAACTTTTTAAAATACCATGGTCTTTTAAGTGCAGTGAAGCAGTATTGCAATACATTTAAAATAAAATAAATTAAAAGAAAGTTGCAAAATCCAATTTTTCCCTATAATAATTCGAATCTTAAGATAAGTTGTAAAGGCAGTAAACATTTTTACAATATTTTATTGGATTCGAGATTTTTTAAATATAAATTTAATTTAAAATGGGAAAAAGAATTAAATTTCAAATATGATGATGATGATTGGAAAACGGTAAATACAATACCTTTTCGCTGCACAGATAGTACAGAATTAAGATGGTTTCAATACAAGATTATTCATAGGATATTGCCTACAAATAAGTTTTTACATAACATAAGATATATTGATTCACCTCTTTGTTCCTTCTGTAAACATGAAATATCAACACCAATACACCTATTTTGGGAATGTAAAGACGTTAGGCATATTTGGGAACAATTTTCTCTTTTTTTTCTTCTGTATTTTGAATACTGTTTTTAGGACTGTTTAAGGACAGGACTAGTATTGATATTGTTATTAGTATTTTGTGTATACATTTCACATTCATATATTTATTCATAAACATTGGATCTGTTATGTAAAGTTATTGTATTAACTGTATGATTATGAATTTTAAAAACCCCAGTTAAATAAAATAAAAAAAACCCCAAACAATCCAAGATAAACAATTTTCAAATCTTTTTTGGAGACGAATAAATAATTACGATCATTCGAGGAGTTTCGACACTGACGAATTACCTTGATATAGGTCTAAATTTAGGGGCAGATTCAGGATTTTGAAGGGGGGGGGGGGGTGGGCACAAAATTCTAAAAAGGGCAATTTTGAGTTTACCGAAGACAAATGAGCCGAGCTCCTAAAGGAAGGTGGATCTGTTGGAATACCCATGCACGCACGCGCGCACGCACGCACGTTGGTAGGTACGTACGCATGCAAGCACATCCTTCTGAATTTTGTCTATCCTGTTTATAATGCATCTCATTACTCCACGGTTGTGAGACACCTAATAGCCGATGTGCTGGAGTGTCGGTAAACATTCATTCATTCATTCATTCATCCATTCACTCATTCATTCATTCATTCATTCATTCACTCACTCACTCATGTACTCTTTCACTGATTCATTCATTCACTCTCATTCATTCATTCATTTATTCATTCACTCATTCATTCATTCATTCATTCATTCATTTATTCATTCATTCATTCATTTATTCATTCATTCATTCATTCATTCATTCATTCATTCATTCATTTATTTATTCATTCACTCATTCATTCCATAGGAGTGACTTGTGTAATTTGTATCGTTTTTATTTTTATTGTTGTATGTTGTCTTAACATGTAAAAAGAAGTGAGTTGCAAATGAAACATGTCTGTATTGTATTATTGTCTGGGTAGTGGTATTTAAACTCTGAAACCAATCCACAGATTATGAACCAAGTATCGATGGTGTTGACCGTCTTGTACTAAAGTACTTATCTTCTGTATTTGCAGGATGAAAAGAATCAAATCATCACACTAAGTGTTTGGCTAGATCAGGTAAGTTAAAGTGACATTCCTGAGTTTACTGCAATGTTTAAGATGTTATCGACTTACAAACACTTTTTAACGATTATAATTACATATCAAATATATTTTTTTTGCATAAAATATTTGTGGCTATATATTAAACGTGTTTCTGATCGTTCTAATATTTGTACTAGGTTAAATTTCATTTTGTTTCCAAAAATATAATTGTTTCATACGTAGGAAATTATTTGAAGAAAAAATCCTGTTTGGGCTTCTTACAAATATTAAGACGACCAGAAACACATTGAATATACAGACATTGATATTCTAAACCAGAAAATATATTTAATATGTAAGTTTAATCGTATAAATATTTTATTAGTCGGAAACATCTTACAATGCAGCAAACTCAGAGATGTTCCTTTAAGATTAACGATATTTGTAACAGAAATTTCACAGTTATTTAATGTAGTACTTTATATCTAAAACGTATGACGCAAACATTATGTGTGTACGTACGTACATAGGTAGCACTAAACTAAATAATTTTCGGTTGGATCAAAGTGCACCGAACTTTTGATAGAGAAATTAACACCACAAGTCCTGTGATTGGTTATAAATGTGAGTGTGTTGGTTGTAAAAAACATTAGTTTCATCCGGGCTAGTACCAGTGTGTCAAGTAGCCTTGTGCTTGGAACATGTATGGAGTACCTGTAAAAAAGGTGCTCAAATTGTTTGCGAAACTAGGGGTGTTGTAAAAACATCTGGTTATACCGAAAATGAGCTATGAAAGGTACCATTTTTTGCAGTTAATACCTTCAGGAAGGGGTTGTAGTACTGATATATATATGGGTCATAGTTGATATATATGGGTCATATATTGCATATAGTGTTTTTAAAAACAAACGTTAACATGGTCGCCTGTGGGATTTTATTTGGTATAGTCATATCTAAACAGAACCACCACATGTTACATAAGGGGAACATGCTTTGTAATTAATGTATTTCTTTGCTATTTATTTTCTTTCGTATTATACATTAAATTATCCTACGTGCATCTGATATCGATTGAATGATATTTAACTGGCTGTTATTCGATGGTGACCCGGACGATAAAGTCATACCATTCACGGAAATAAACATTACCGAAATGTATTACTCTGTGACGCGCAAGTTAAAGGCATACTGTCACGCATTTAAGGACATTATTTCTCTAAAAATTGATAATAAATATAATAAATAAAAATTACATTAATTGTTGGAAACCAAATCTAGCTATTGCATCACCTTATCTGAACTATGATGGAGGAAATCCATGTCATCCCTCTCGGCAATTTTAGTTTTTGAAATTATGGACCATTGCCATAATTCAATTATTTTTACAAAATGTCATTAATAAATGGAGTATGGTGGTTATGAAGATGGTTGAATAAAGTACATTTAGGGACAGATCAAATTATTTTTGTTCAGGTAATACTGTGTTAGACCATTAAATAGGTCAGTGGTCTGTGACAATAAGCCTGCTAGCGCAAGCGTAGTCAGTACGTTTTAATTGGAAAACGACATTTACATTTTGTAAGGATATGTACAGAATACTACTCTCGTGCCCCTTAGATACAATTTTATCATAGTACTAATTGTGTAACAACACACCCAACCCATTTTCTCTCGTTAGATACGTTTTGAACAACTCGTTGTAAGATAAATGGTATCTTAACAGATACGAATGCAGTATTCTCTCTATATATGTATAGTAGATTTTTAATATTTAACAAAGCGGCAGCACACACAAACAAAATTTTCCAAATATTTTTCTTCCAGGAATGGTACGACGAAAAGCTTACGTGGAACAAATCCCTATTTGCGAATATAACAATACTGAGAATACCGTGCGACTTAGTATGGCTTCCAGACATTATATTGTACAACAGGTTGGTTTGTCTAAAATTTACAGTTACGTTTGACCATTAAAAATACATTCTAGATTTTCATCCACGTTTAGTTTGTTATTTTTCAGTTAGCAAAAAACCTGGGTTTTTGCTCGATATCCAATATTTGGGTCCTTCTTTGAAAATGATACCCTGGAAGTGTAAGCTAGGCACTAGACCAGTAGCCGGTGCTAAACGACTTTTAGTTTTACACTACTTCGGTATGATCGCTACCCTCAGTTTGTTTCAGAAAGTTTGTTTGTTTGTTTGTTTTGGTTTAACGACACCACTAGAGCACATTGATTAATTAATCTTCGGCTATTGGATATCAAACATTTGGTAATTCTGACTCGTAGTCATCAGAGGAAACCCGCTACATTTGTCCTAATGCAGCAAGGGATCTTTTATATGCACATTCCCCACAGACAGGAAAGCACATACCATGGCCTTTGTCTAGTTGAGCTGCACTGGTTGGAACGAGAAAAACCCAACCAGCTGAATTGATCCACCAATGTGGTTCGATCCTGCGACGCAAGCACCTCAAGCGAGCACTCAACCGACTGAGCTAAATCCCCCGATCCCGCCCACCCTCAATTAGTAGTCAGAATAAAATGTTTTGGTGAAACAATATATTTTTACATTATTAATCCCCTACCGGTCCATCTGAAATAGACTAAAGGTTTCATCTACGTCTTACTGTCTGTCTGTCTGTCTGTCCTTCCGTTTATGGTGTACTGTTACTGTTTCATTGCGATTTACCCATTTGTGACACAAGGTAAGATTGAACTTGGGAGACACGAAATTTAGTTTTCTGGACTTTCTTTTTTCTTTTGCAATGCACAAGAAATTCAGTTGAACGTTTGTGTATAGCTTTAGCGTGTTACATTACAGATCACGTTTGACGTTCATGGCAAGTCACCCATTTTTCCACAGTTATGGCCCTTGAACGTACGAGATGTGAGAATTTGTTTCCGGACTTTTTTTGTTTTGCAATGCCTGAAGATATTCAGACGAAATTTTGTACATATCTTTATCATTTACTATTAAAGATCAAGTTTAACTTTCATGACGATTTACCCATTTTCACAGAGTTATGGTCCTTGTATTTAAGACATACGAAAATTTGTTGGGCCTGATTGAGAATGTTTATTGCACTAGCAGTACTTTCAGAATAATTATTAAAATGACAATTTACTTACACTTCCTTGCTAAGAATAGGAATATATCTATGGCCAAAATAAATTTGACATAATTCCGCAAAAGGTAATTCTAAACATATTTAACTGTATAATGTTTTATATTAAAAACATATTACGCTAAGATAGTGTATTATAAACAGGTCAAAACCAGAATGGGTGTTTATGTTGTTGGGGAGAGGGGGGAGGGAGTGGGGCAAACGGAAGTCTTGCTAGGGCGAAAAACTCGTGATAGTTTCTTTAAGAGGTTCATTGACGTAGGTCACCATACTAAGTGAAATACATGTATAACATTTTTTTTTTAAACTACTTAACACATACGGTTATTTTTGTTGCAGTAGTACTATTAGTTTAAACAGATATATTTTTCATATGCAACACGCTGGCACTGAAACACATCCAAAGTATTGATCTAAGTAAGAAGGTGTTGCACATATGGCATGATTATAAGTACTGTCTTCTCATTCATTTTTTATAAGCCATTTTCGACCGGATTATAACTCTCGTTATGCTATTATAATCAGTACACAGTTCTTCGGTTGATAGGGAAAATCATTTTCAATTTGCTATTGGACTATAAAGCATTCTAATCATGATTTATTGCTTTTGTCAAGTAATCAAAGAGACTTTTCTGCCTTTCCGGATTTCATCAAATTCTCGGACAGTATTTTTAAAGGCATATTTTCACAGACCACTGACCTATTTAATCGTCTAACAAAATATTACCTAAACAAAAATAATTTGATTTGTCAATAAATGCACGTTATTCAACCATCTTCATAACCACCATATTCCATTTATTAATGATATATTTTTTAAATAATTGAATTATGGCAATGGTCCATAATTAAAAAACTAAAATTGCCGAGAGCGTTGACATGGATTTCATTCCATCAGGGTTCAGTTAAGGTGATGCAATAGCTAGATTTGGTTTCCAACAATTAATGTAATTTTTATTTATTATCCATTTTTAGAAAAATAAGGTCCTTATAAATCCGTGACAGTATGCCTTTAATATTCGATGACTTGTAAAGATATTCGCTGTTATATGTTATAATTATTATAATATCAGTTTAACTTTAACGCTAGATGTTCATCCAACGTGTTGGGTTTATTTTTTCAAAATGTGGGCCAGTTCTTTTAATTTCATATTTTCAGGACATTAGAAATGAGGCCTTCTTTGTAAATTCTACATTTTTTATCTTCAAACACTTAGCCAGTTGAATACAAAATTAAATAGTCAGTAATTTTGAAGCCCTAAAATCGTCCCGGGATACATATAAAACATATAAGGAAAAAAGTTTATTTGGACAGACCTTCAAAAATATTTCTAAAATTTTCTATAATAATTAGAAAAATATTTAGGACGAAAATAGGGACATCGGAGGAAATGACCATTATTTTAATATTATTTGCCATTAACTATAACAACCAAATTTCTTGAAAACACTAATGTAACTAAAGTACAGATCTTAAAGGGACATACCCTAGTTTCAGCCCATGAAAATTCACACTAAGTTTGGTTAATCTACAAATCTGCAACATATTTGGATAAAGTTACAGTTGTGTGAAACATGAGTCTGTGACTTTGAAATGGTGAAATATCCTATAAAACGAGACTAAAAGTCGACTCCATAACTGTTACTTCCCAGACGCACGTGCGTTTTAAAAAGTATTAGAAATGCATTTTGTGATATTAAAAACACCAGGATGACCAAAAACACTTCGAATGTACGGAAATGTATAATCTAGCCAATAAAATCTAAGTAAAATATGATTTCAGTTATCAAAAAACGGCTCTAATAGTCAAAAATATTCCTTAGCGTTTAAAAACTAGGGTATGTCCCTTTAAAAGTGGTGTTTATGTTCATGTAAGTATGAATTTATCTTGCTACATTATTCGATTCGTTGAAGCACCACGGCGTGCATATTAATATATGTGATCTTGTTAAAATACTCATTAGAGAAATAAAAATATTTAAAAAAAACATACTTGAATTGACTTTGGTTATGTCAAGATTTCATTGGGAATATCAAGTCTTCAAATGTTTATTTTACGTCAACCTGAACTTGTACTAAATATTATCCTGAAAACCCCCCACCCCAGCAACTGTAGTGTGTTCTGGTCTAGTAGCTATCTCACACTTTCAGGTATCATTTTCAAAGAAAGATTAATATGCACGATAGCTCATTAGCTAAACATACCACGTTTACGCTACTTACAGATATTTCAGACAGTGGGCGATATTTAGTTCCATTGAAAAAGGTGCCCATATTCTTTATTTTCCTTTTTGGAATCCGAACTGATTTGGATGTTAGCTCATACAATACTGAAAGATTGCCAAACTCCCATAATGATGGTGTTAAAACGGGATTTATTCCTACATCTAGAACTGAACGAAATGTAATGCCTGCCTACTGGACTCCAATTAGGTGCTTCCCGTTTAGGGACCTATCCAAGTAATGAATGGTAATATTTGAAACTCTAGGTGGCGAACTTGTTATTACGTTTTAGTAGAATGACTCTATGGGAGCTACTCTCTTCTTTTAAAGGAACATTCCTGAGTTTGCTACACTTTTTAAGATGTTATCGACTAACAGAGACTTTTTAACGATTGTAATTACGTATCAAATATAGTTTTCTGCATAAAATATTAGTGGCTGTATATTAAACGTGTTTCTGATCGTTCTAATATTTGCACGAGGTTAAATTTTATCTTATTTCCTAAAATATTGTTTTTTTCGTACGTACGAAATTATTTGAAGACAAAATCCAGTTTTGGCTTCTTACAAATATTAAGACGACCAGAAACACATTGAATATACAGACACTGATATTCTAAACAAGAAAATATATTTAATATGCAAGTTTAATCATAGAAATATTTTATTAGTCGAAAACCTCTTACAATGCAGCAAACTCAGGAATGTCCCTTTAAGATAAACAGTGTCATATAGATTCAATGTGTTTGTATGCTTGTGTATGGCCGCCATTTTGGTTTTACAGACTGCTGTAGTCTTGGTACGAGATAACTCTATTTGATTAATTCCACTACAGAGGGAGCAACAAGAAACTAATCAGAATTATCTCACATTGCACGACTATACCAGTTCATAAAACCAAATTGGCGACCATAACGCTGTAAGCGTCGTTTTCTTACTGTGATAAGTATTACAGATTTATTTATTTATGAACCGAATATTATTTTAATTGCACACAAAAATGGTTGGGTTTTTTCACAGAACACTTTTACTTTTCTCCTTACATCAAACCAACATTATTTACAAGAAAAACACATTTCTACAGGAGGATGGGACGGACTATAGTATGCTAGCTAGAAAGCAGTTTCACCTTTCAAGAAATACCAAAATTAGCTGGTAATATGGTTGTTGCCACTTGACCCGCAACATGAGGCGCCTGCTTCTTTTAACATTGCAAAACATAACAGTCAAATCGGTTCTGACTCTAAAAAAGTGAAATAAAGGGGGCACTGTTTTCAAAGGAGTAATCATGTGTTCCATATAACTAATATTTCTCTTTATTTCCCAGTGTTGATAATCACCATAAAGGATACATGAGAAGCTTGGTCATGGTTCAAGAGAACGGGAACGTTTTCTGGCCACCAATAGTACGTATGCGAAGTTCGTGTAAGATGGATATAACCTATTTTCCCTTTGACGACCAAGTGTGTAAGCTTAAACTTGGATCCTGGGCGTACGACGGCTTTCAGTTGGATGTAGTAAAGAGAACAATGGAAGTGGACACTGAAAATTACGTGGACAATGGTGAATGGGTACTGATTGACACACAGGTTACGCGTAACGTCGTGTACTACGCCTGTTGTCCAGAGCCATTTCCAGACATTACATTCTACATCCATATTCGACGGCGCGTCTTGTACTATATGTTCAACGTCATAGTTCCGTGCGTTCTGCTTTCCAGTTTGTCGCTGACCGGATTCTTGTTACCCTCGGATTCAGGCGAGAAAGTCACTCTGGGACTCACTGTTCTGTTAGCATTCTCGGTCTTCATGCTTCTAGTGGCAGAAAATATGCCGCCAACATCAGAATATGTACCACTGATAGGTAAGCTGTGTAAAATAGTCATATACAGTTCCACACACACATACTTACATAAGCCACTCCTGTGATGAACGCTGTGCTATCGGAGCAGTATAGTCTAATAATATCCAGGTTCGGGGCTACATTAGATTATTTAGCTTAAGTAGGCAGTATAGTACTGTCAATCTAGTGAAAAAAAAGTAA
Organism: Gigantopelta aegis; assembly: GCF_016097555.1. Classification (NCBI taxonomy): domain Eukaryota; kingdom Metazoa; phylum Mollusca; class Gastropoda; order Neomphalida; family Peltospiridae; genus Gigantopelta; species Gigantopelta aegis. The sequence goes on from NC_054700.1 coordinate 27,997,622, forward strand.
CATTAAAATGTAGGTAACGTACTTTGTCGTCAAACTATATTGTATGGACGTCCTGTCCACATCTAGGTTAAATGACTAAGGTTCAGGCACATGTCCAATTGCTGGTTGGACACCGCGAATTTCGATGATCCTAAAACAATTCCAAAGTTTAACAGAGGAAAACAGTGCTTATATTGGGTTTTAGTGGGGAACATATAATATCTTGCTCAACTTGATATTCTGTTGACGATTATTTTACTGATTAATGGAGGTGCCCTTTTTAAACGTTCCACCCTAGAAACAGCTTGCATCCGCCCTTGAAATTCGTAATTGACAAAACAATTAAGGTCTCGTTTTATCCACTCTGACACTGAGTCTCGTTAATTTGTACTTTTAGTCTTATCAAAAGTTATTCACGTCTACACATTTGAATTCCACTTTGTATCCAATGAAATAATAAGTATTTCATTTGTACTTATTTCGTTATGTAACACCAAATGATATATTTCATTAAAGCTATTTAGGAAACGTCCATTGGTAGGGGTGGTTTGTCTTATGCATGGACTTATTTTGTGTATATCTATTTTTGTAGAAGGAAAGATATGCTTGGGACTTACTACTACCACGACCCAGTATTCTACTGCACCTAACGCAACAGTCACTACCATTACTATTTCTACTATTACCACCGCCACTACCACTACAACTATCATTACCACTACTATTACCACAATCACAAGTATTGCTGTTGCACCTAACGCAACAATCACTATCATTACTATTACTACTACTACCACCACCGCCACTACTACTACAACTACCATTATCACTACTATTACAACAATCACAAGTATTGCTATTGCACCTAACGCAACCATTACTACCATTACTATTATTACTACCACCACCGTCACTACTACTACAACTACCATCATTACCACTACCATCATTACAACTACTACTATCACCACTACCACCACTACTATTGCCCTTGTCATCACCACAACTCCTACTTCAGCTACTACCACTACTAATACTACAAATTTTACCACTACTACTTCTACAATTACTACTACTACTACTACTACTACTACTACTACTAACTCTACTACTACTACTACTACTACTAATAATAATTATATTACTACTACTACTACTAATAATAATAATTCTACTCCTACCACTACTAGTACTACTATTACTACTACTATAACTGCTACTAATAATTCATCTACTACTACTACCACAACTACTACTACTGTCATTACTACTACTACTACTACCATCATTACTACTACTACTACTACTGATACTACTACTACTACTACTATCATTACTACTACTACTACTACTACTTCTACTACTACTACTACTATAACTACTACTGATAATTCTTCTACTACTACTAGTACTATCATTACTACTACTACTACTATCATTACTACTACTACTACTACTACTACTACTATTACTACTACTAATATAACTACTACTACTACTACTACATCTACTTTTACTTCTCCTACTACTATGTTGTTTATTTGCAGGTATCTACCTCACTGTTATCATGGCGATGAGCGCCATCTCTGTGGCCCTGGCGGTGTTCGTCCTCAGCTGTCACCACAGAGGTACGGTTGTGAAGCTGCCGCCCAGACCGGTCAGAATACTGGCGTCAGTTATAGGACGGCTGCTCTGCATGAAGCTGTTTTATATCGACACAAACCAGGCATCCGCACTGCCGAGTCATCTCATTGATTCGCACAGACTCACCACTGACGTTACCGAGATCGAAATCAGTGCGTTTATGTATTCCACGCCAACCTTCAAGAGTACTATTGAAGCGATGAAGGTGAATGGCAGTTTGCAGAAAGACACTGTGGTTCATCTGAGGACGATTATCGACGATTATCAGAAGAGTCAGTTTGATCGAAACGTTGTGCTACAATGGCGGGAAATCGCCCAGGTCATGGACAGGTGTTTTTTCGTTTTATTCCTCACCATCACTCTTGCTTCCAGTGTCGTCCTTCTCATAGTTCGTCCAATGACAAAGGCAACCAGAATAGCGGAGATGTGAGAATCACGCCAAACACGCGTTCGTAACTGCCAGAAGAAGATTAAAAAGAACATGAACAGGAACATGAACTATGTGGTAACACATGGACTCGTCTGGATAAGTGATTTTAGAAACAGTTTAAAGCAGATTGTTTTTCACATTTACCAATAAACCTTTCTAGGATTAAATAAATTTAGATTTTTTTTTACAACATTTTCATCGTGATTTTTTAATCATCTTTATTATTGGGTTTTTTTTTTTTAAATGACAATAATAATCGTAGTGTTACATAAATATGCCAGTACTGTATTGATACAATATTTGCAAAAATTAAAACTTGGTATATATTAAATTTATTTTTAATAAATATGTATGTAATTTGTATTAATTGATGTAATATCTTCGTAAAACAAAATGTTTTCGAAATTAGATTTAGATACGTAAATGTACATGTTGAATTTTAGTGTCCAGCTGACATTTAATTGTATCCAGTTGACATTTAATTGCTATAGATTATGTTCATAATATATATTTATATTTGAATATTGTTTACTTTAATCACTCATCTATTGGTTGTTAAGCGTGTTTGTCAAAAATACAGAACAGATTTACTGGTTCAGTGATTTAACTTTGAATACACACACGTGTTTGTTTTATGCGTGCGTGCATGCGTGCGTTTGTCTGTATGTGTGTGTGTGTGTGTGTGTGTGTGTGTGTGTGTGTGTGTGTGGTGTGCGTGTGTTCTTGTTTGTTTTGGAGTGGGTTTTTTATGGAGAATTAGTTCTGATTACTTGTTTTAAATATAATTTGCTTCACAATTCGCCTTTTCCCGAGGTCTAAAGAAGCATTACACACATATTCTAATATTTGACCAAGCCAAAATATTACACATAGCCCTGCGCATTACACATTACAATGTTTCAACAAACACGTCCAATCAGATGGAAACAATCTTCTAAACGGATGAGTAATTGGATCAGAAGTTTCAATTCTAAATTGTCAAATTTCATAATAACACAGTTCCTCAAATAAAATGTTCTTCTTTTACAACGCAGTATGATCACCGCGTGTTTAATGGGGGTCAAAGCTCATTTTACAACGCAGTATGATCACCGCGTGTTTAATGGGGGTCAAAGCTCATTTTACAACGCGGTATGATCACCGCGTGTTTAATGGGGTCAAAGCTCATTTTACAACGCAGTATGATCACCGCGTGTTTAATGGGGTCAAAGCTCATTTTACAACGCAGTATGATCACCGCGTGTGATAATGGGGTCAAAGCTCATTTCATTTTACAACGCAGTATATGATCACCGCGTGTTTAATGGGGTCAAAGCTCATTTTACAACGCAGTATGATCACCGCGTGTTTAATGGGGTCAAAGCTCATTTTACAACGCAGTATGATCACCGCGTGTTTAATGGGGTCAAAGCTCATTTTACAACGCAGTATGATCACCGCGTGTTCAATGGGGTCAGAGCTAATTTTACAACGCAGTATGATCACCGCGTGTTCAATGGGGTCAGAGCTAATTTTACAACGCAGTATGATCACCGCGTGTTCAATGGGGTCAGAGCTCATTTTACAACGCAGTATGATCACCGCGTGTTCAATGCGGTCAAAGCTCATTTTACAACGCAGTATGATCACCGCGTGTTCAATGGGGTCAGAGCTCATTTTACAACGCAGTATATGATCACCGCGTGTTTAATGGGGTCAGAGCTCATTTTACAACGCAGGATGATCACCGCGTGTTTAATGGGGTCAAAGCTCATTTTACAACGCAGTATGATCACCGCGTGTTTAATGGGGTCAAAGCTTATTTTACAACGCAGGATGATCACCGCGTGTTTAATGCGGTCAATGCTCACTTTACAACGCAGTATGATCACCGCATGTTTAATGGGATCAAAGCTTATTTTACAACGAAGTATGATCACCGCGTGTTTAATGGGGTCAAAGCTTATTTTACAACGCAGGATGATCACCGCGTGTTTAATGCGGTCAATGCTCACTTTACAACGCAGTATGATCACCGCATGTTTAATGGGATCAAAGCTTATTTTACAACGAAGTATGATCACCGCGTGTTTAATGGGGTCAAAGCTTATTTTACAACGGAGTATGATCACCGCGTGTTTAATGGGATCAAAACTTATTTTACCTATCATTAACAGGCGTGCAGGAGTTACTCCATACGTGCCTTAAAATGGCCGAAGTATCGTTCTACCAGCTATGTTGCGGGTGATGACTATTTTTGGGTAACATTACCCAGAATACTTTGGGTGGGGCATGGTCAAGCGACGTCATCAGTAGAGACTCCCCAATTTTGATATTTTGCATCTGGTTGCGATTGTATCCTCATTCTGTTCAATTGTTTGACATTTTGAGCGTTTTGAAAGGTTGAAAATTTTATAATACAGTTTCAAAATAACATTTATTAATATCTGGGTATTAATAACTTTTTAAACAGTAAATAGCGCTCCCAATAAGACTGGCTTTAGGCTAATACTACTGTGTCCTAGTGCTGATGAAGTTCGATTTACTATCACCATATCAGCGTGTCTGCTTGTAGCGGCTTCAATGTCCCGACTACTAATAAAACAAATTAATTTTAAAAATATTTTGCTTCCTGATATTTAGTGTCTAGTTGTATCTGCCCAATAAATATATTACAGTACGCTAGTGTTAATTTCGTCAAAAGTGTATTTTTGAAGATATCTAGCTGTGTATGTAAATAATTCCGTTCAAACAATCCCGCACATGCAGGCATGTGTTACAATGACCGGGGAACGAAGATACATGCCCATTCATCTGCTGGGGTAATATCTATCTATCTATCTATCTATAGATATATATATATATATATATATATATATATATATATATATATATATATATATATATATATATATATATATATATGACGTATTACGGTTTCGTCGTTCAGATTTGGTATACCAGCCGTTGGACAGTATGTAATCATAATTATTAAAAAACAGAAACGAAGAAAGAAAAACGAAACAAAAAGAAAACAAAACAAAAACAAAAACAAACGGACGAGTCGACTATAGAAGTCCAAAATGTTCCAACTGCTAAATAGTGTGTGTTAGCAGGAAGAGAGACACAGACACACACACACACACACACACACACAGAGAGAGAGAGAGAGAGAGAGAGAGAGAGAGAGAGAGAGAGAGAGAGAGAGAGAGAGATAGAGAGATACAGACAAAAACAAATGTTTTATTTCACGACGCACTCAACACATTTTATTTACGGTTATATGGCGTCAGACATATGGTTAAGGACCACACAGATTTGAGAGGACCGATGGACCGATGGTCTAACCAATACGCCACCGAGGCCGGTAGATACAGACATAGACAAAGAGAGAGAGAGAGAGAGAGAGAGAGAGAGAGAGAGAGAGAGAGAGAGAGAGAGAGAGAGAGAGAGAGAGAGAGAGAGAGAGAGAGAGAGAGAGACATTGCCTGCAAATATGGATAACAAATAGATCTGAATACAATTTGACTGCTTTCAATCCTACTCAATAATGTTAGGCGCAAAATATTTCAGTCAAGCTGATGGCCATGAGAGTTCTACCCCTGAACTTGTTTCAGGTCGCTTATTAATCAAGGCCGACAACTGACAAATTTGAGTTACAAATAAGAGTTGTATCCCTTCCCATTTGTACAACCGTAATGCACAAACACATATTTTATACTGGTACGTAACTCACTATACCATTATCCTCACGATGAATGATATATTTTGATGTAACGCTAAATTGTTGAGGCGTCAACTTACTGACATTGTTATGAACCAAGATTTTAACCACAGAGTCTTAATCGATCAAATGCGAGGAATGTGGTGAGTTGCATTTGATTTGATTTTTTTCTTCAAAGCACTGAAATTTAAATGAAAAACAAAATTCCTGCCTGCATTTTTAAAAAAATACAATATTTTTTATTTCGTCAAATTCAGTTAATGGGCCGGTGGTTCCAAAGTTGTATAATGAGAAACAATACTATTAATTGTTTTGTATAAAATATAAAAATTACCAAGAATACGTGCACACAAAAAAGTGCATGCAAGGAATTTCCTTTACTACTATATATAGATTTGTATTATTGCAAAATCAATATTTGAATAAACTGGCCGCTATTTCAATTACTATACGATAGTTTTCTATGGACTATTTTTCGCCACGGATTCTTGAAAAAAAAAAAAACCCTATGATACATGGAACTGAGAATGCACCTGATGTAAAATAAAAATAAAAAAATCATCAAACTAAGTCATTCTTCTGTTATTTGGGTGGGACGTAGCCCGGTGGAAAAGCGCGCGATCGGTCTGGGATCGAATGAATGAATGAATGAATGTTTAACGACACCCCAGCACGAAAAATACATCGGCTATTGGGTGTCAAACTATGGTAAAATGAAACAACAGTGTGATGAGCATCATCAATATAAAAATTCAACAGTTAAATAAAAACACAGTGTAAAAGACCATGTAAAAATGCAAATATCACAGATATATATATAATTAAAATTTTGAATAAAATTCAGTATCACGTAAAAATTGTAAAATAAGTTCTGGATGGAATCGAAAGGATTCTATCACAGTTCGTAGTCCAAATATATCTTTTCGAATCGCTTTCAGATGGGTACACTCCACCAAAATGTGTCGCACAGTCAGAAGACACTGACAGTGCTCACACTGAGGTGGAGGATCTTTCTTTAAGATAAATGAATGGGTTAAATATGTATGCCCGATGCGGGAACGACACAAGACTATTTCATCCTTCCTGCACTGTCTATAGGAGGACTGCCACTCTCCCAAGACTGGCTTGATAGCATGAAGCTTGTTCGCAACCTCACCGTCCCAATCACGTTGCCAAATCGAAAAGATAAATTTGTTAATACCATATTTAAAATCAGTATACGGTACACTAACCCTGGCATGAGGCAAATCCAAAGCAGACTTGGCAGCTAAATCTGCCTTTTCATTACCCCTGATGCCAACATGGCTGGGTACCCAACAAAATACAATGTCTTTATTAGCAATAGATAAAAAGACACACTTTCGTATCACCATCCCAATTAAGGGATGGTCCAGCTTCATATTACGTAAAGCTTGGAGACACGAAAGTGAGTCAGTAAAAATAATAAATTTGGATGCACTAGAATCCTTTATTTCTTCTAAGGCTTTAATGACTGCCCGGTCTGGGATCGATCCCCGATGGTAGGCCCATTTGGCTATTTCTTCAGTGCACCACGACTGGTACACCAAAGGCCGTGATATGTGCTATCCTGTCTATGGGATGGTGCATATGGGCAGTTTCACGGGAAAGGTTGCATAAAAGAATCTCACTGGGACCCCAAAATGAACTATGCAGAATTCTATTAAAAAAAAAACATTTTTAAAAAGCAATATGACTAGTGAAATGTTTTATAAAAAATTGAACCTACAGCTGTTACGGTTTATAAAATAATCAGTGTTTTTATGATTACATGCACAGCATAAAAATATGAGGACACATAGGTACAGCATAATCATAAGCTTTTATGTGATACTGAGGTGTTTCTTTTAAATAGGAAACTGTTAAGAGTAACTATGTTTTCATTAATAAGGCCAAGGATTTTAAGTTTTCTGATGATTTTTGGTAATATTTTAGCAATATTCTTCTATTTAAAAATGATTTTAGTTAAACAGAAACCATTAAATACTAATCTTCAAACAGAATGTCTATAACTGAATTAGAAAAGAAATTTCAATATGTTTTTTTAGAATACTAGTTGAAAATAATGTTGATTGCATTAGTATTAGCAGTAATATAAGCTTTCAAACAATGCAGTGTGAAAATGGCAATTTCGTTTAGGAGGTGACATTTTTTTAACATTTAGATTTTAGTTAAATAAACTGAGACTGCTCTTAATCTTTTTAAAAAATTTAATTCATAATTGTATTAGGAAATAATATTTGATATGAATCTGCATGTAATGGTGTAATTAGATAATTAACATTGAAAGATTACCTGTCATTCATATGTACACTGCTGCATACAAGACACACAATCTACTTAGCTTGTAATGTCCTTATTTGCCAGCTTTATTTGTAATATTTGGATTTTACGTCCTGCAACTGTGGCAGAATAAAAGGCTCATGTCCTTCAACCGTTAAAGGCCCAAGAAAGATGAAACAACTTTCTAAGCACTCCACTCCGACAGTCTGGGAGGACCTTGTCCGTGGCCATTTAAATGTTGATGTCACTGGATGTCACGGCTAGTGAATTATTTCTGGTCAAATGTTGCAGTTAAGTCTATTTTGTAAATATGAATAGCCTGCCCTCATCCCATCTCCCAATGTAAGTGTTTTTGAGCTCTATCTCCCTCTTTAGGCGTTATATCCGATTATTACTAGTATTTAGTAAAATTATATTAACTTAAAGTAAAGTAGGGCTAGATGATTTTTTAATTGTGGCTAGTACATTTTTAAAAATCACTGATCCCATGGCTAGTGGATTTTATAAAAATTCTAGAAGCCCTGATTGTATATTGGTTATTCGTCCAATGTAATAACCCTCATAGTAAACAGTATTCTTAAAAAACATCAGATTCTGTAATAGTATGAACTGACCTGCATTAAGCAGCCACCTGTATTAAACAACCACCTGTGTTAAAAGGCCAAGTTAATACATGTCCTCCTTATGGTGAATGTTTAACACAGTTTGACTGTATTTGTACGCATGGCAGAATAAAGAACCAAAAGTGATCACTGCCCAACTTTCCAAGTGTGACAGAATAATAAACAAAGCTGACATCTCTCAGTCAAACCCCACTAACACCTGCAGATTGTCAACACATGTCTCAGGCTTCCATACAACACCCAGACATGTCAGTATCAAATCTGCTCAGCTTTAACATGTTGTAAAATGTCCTTTCCGGAACTTGAACATTGTGACATAAAATTACCACTACATCAGTGAATTAATAGTTAATTTTAAATGAATTTAAATCATACATATAAGCATGTTGGGTTTGTTTTTTGGGTTTTTTAATTATCTCAATAATGCATCATATCTCACAACCCTTTTACAAAACATCTATCAAACAAACTTCATATATATTATGAAATTGGTATAGAATTGTATTTTGTATCCATTCAAGTAAATATATTGATAATGTAATGAAAGCACTTTGCCAAAAGATGTTTAAATATACATGTTAAAATTGTTTTTAGGAGGGGACATTTTGTTTAACATGCAAAATCTTGTGTATTTACAGAACTACAATTCACACAAACACAATAATTATACAAATTAGTGTTTGTAGGCTATTATGCATGTACTATATGATTAAAGTTTTGTAACCTGCCTGTATATATTTATTTGACCCATGTTTAGGAGGGGACATTTTTTAACGGACTTTTTAGGCACTATGTTACAATAAATATCTCAAATAAATAACAAAGTTACATCGATTTTTGTTCTTGTCACAACTGTAGGTGTCTATTGTGATTATAGTAATACAAAAATAATTGTTGTAAAATGTTATTTGAATTATTTATAGGTCAGTGTTCATAACAGGACATCTTCAAAAAAAATTTTCACGGAAAATAGGGTTAGTTCTTTAAAATACTGTAAATGTATAACACAACATCCAGTTTTGATATGGTTGATAAAAAATGTTTACCAGTAGTCTAGTATTCAAATAAATACAAATAAAAGTATCTATTTCACATTACATTATTATTAAAATAGTAATGGAATAATGCAAAAATGCAAATGAGACTCGTAAATGTGTTTTCAGTAGAATAGAGCTTTAAATTTTAAAGTTATGAAAATTTTATTCCAATCAACGAGAAGTGAAACCTTTCCCGTGAAACTGCCCATATAAAAGATCTATTGCTACTAATCGAAAAAGAGTAGCCCATGAAGTGGCGACAGCGGGTTTCCTCTCTCAATATCTGTGTGGTCCGTAATCATATGTCTGACCCCGTATAACCGTAAATAAAATGTGTTGAGTGCGTCGTTAATTAAAATATTTCCTTCGTTCCTTGTGTTATTTTTGACGCTATGTCAAATCGTGGGACAAGCAAAATGCCTAATTTACAACGAGACACATCATGAAGCTAATGGACTTTAATCAAAGAAAGACGTCACTGAATCCAACTGTCATAGCTGTAATAGACACACCAACAATAATTGACCTCGAAACGTCTGGAATGGCCACAACTAATATAGTGAACATCATCAGACGTTCCAGGTAACCCAGAGTTTAATTTGGGGATTACCGTAATGAACTGGATCAATAATAACATAATACATACGTTGACACAGGAAAGAAAGAGAAAGACATGTTTTATTTAACGACGCTCTCAACGCATTTTATTTACGGTTATATGGCGTCAGACATAATATTATGGTTATGGACCACACAGATATTGAGAGAGGAAACCCGCTGTCGCCACTTCATGGGCTACTCTTTCCGATTAGCAGCAAGAGATCTTTTATATGCACCATCCCACAGACAGGGTAGTACATACCACGGCCTTTGATATACCAGTCGTGGTACACTGGGTGGAACGAGAAATAGCCCAATGGGCCCACCGACGGGGATTGATCCCACACCGACCGCGCATCGGGCGAACGCTGTACCACTGGGCTACATCCCGCCCCTTGACACAGGAGTGTTTTACTAACCGGCCTCGGTGGTGTCGTGGTTAAGCCATCGGAGATATGGCTGGTAGGTACTGGGTTCGCAGCCCTGTACCGGCTCTCACGCAGAGCGAGTTTTCACGACTCGACGGATAGGTGTAAGACCACTACACCCTCTTTTCTCTCACTTACCACTAATAACTAACCAACTTTCCTGGACAGACAGCCCAGATAGCTGATGCGTGTGCCCAGGACAGCGTGCTTGAACCTTAATTGGATATAAGCACAAAAATAAGTTGAAATTGAAAATAAAAAAGATAAAATGGGACTTCGTCAATGTTTTTCGATGAACAAAGAAATGCGCAATTCTCCTTTGTATATAACATGGCGTTAAATAGTAATCATGGAACTGACAGGAATATAAACCATTCTACGAGGTTATTAGCTTTATCTGGACGTTTCATTACTGGTATTCTCTAGCATTATTCAAATGACACCTGTGGGACCAGTTTCCACTGAACGAATTTGCTATTTAAGGTCTGTTTCAGAATGTCGGCATTAGATAGTTTTCCATACAGTATTACAGCATCCTCAACTGTCGCATTAACCTCTATTGTTGGATATGTGATATTGTAGTTTGCCGAAATCCCTCCCTGGTGTAGCATGGCGTCACATTAACGGTTCTTAAGTTGTGTGACCAGTCATCATCAATTATTTACATGCATTTCATTTCATTTCAACGTATGTTCGTGCTTATATCCAATTAAGGTTCAAGCACGCTGTCCTGGGCACACACCTCAGCTATCTGGGCTGTCTGTACAGGACAGTGGGTTAGTTGTTAGTTGGTTAGTGGTTAGTGAGAGAAAAGAGGGTGTAGTGGCCTTCACCTACCCACTGAACCCTTAAGGACTCGCTCTGTGTGGGAGCCAGTACCGGGCTGCGAATCCTGTAACTCCCAGCGTGTAGTCCGATGGCTTAACCACTGCGCCATCGAGGCCGGTGACAGCAATGCAAAACATTATAAATTAAAAATAGATAAATATACCTCATTCATGCACTTTTATTCTGACAAAGCTTTCATAGCCTAAGTATCCCATCGCGACACGACGACGTTACAGCTCTTGTGACTATTTCTCATCCGATTTTCATAAAACTTCATATATAGAAATATGATCATAATATATTGAATGACGTCAATGTTTCGCCTCTCTGCGTCTAAGGTCAAGGTCACTTACTAAAATAGAAATGACGTCAGGTTATAACGACTTCATTTCTCATCCGATTTTCATTAAACTTCATATACCGCATTTGGATTGTAATATATTGAACGACTTCGCGTTTTGCTTCTCTGCGTCGAAGTCAAGGTCACTGTTACCAAAAATAGAAATATGACGTCACCGCTCTAGCAACTTCATTTCATATATAGGAATAGGATTATGAAATGTTGAACGAATTCACATTTCTTCTCTCTGCGTTGAAGGTCAAGGACACTATTACCAAAAACAAAAGGAAGGAAGGAAATGTTTTGTTTAACGACGCACTCAACACATTTTATTTACGGTTATATAGCGTCGGACCACACACATAATGAGAGTGGAAACCCGCTGTCGCCACTTCATAGTCTACTTTTTTCGATTAGCAGCGATGGATCTTTTATATGCACCATCCCACAGACAGGATAGTACATACCACGGCCTTTGTGGAGCACTGACTGGAACGAGAAATAGCCCATTGGGCCCACCGACGGGGATCGATCCTAGATCGATCGCGCATCAGTCGAACGCTGTACCATTGAGCTACGTCCCGCCCGTCTCAAAACTAGAAATACAATGTCACTGCTGTAGCGAAATATAAAATAGGATGATTCAATCGTGAGGGGATTTGCAGCGTTTCCAATATTTTGTAAATGTATTGTCAAGGTCGGATCTTTCTTTTTAATATTGCTTAGTCAGTGATTAAAGTCTGACGTCATATTGCGTGAATGCTCTCTGCTGGCTTGTCAGCTAGGCTAGTTGCATATTCCAAATATAACTTCGAAAAAAACAAATAATATCGCCCCTGTTCAAGACAGGAACGAAGGAAATGTTTTATTTAACGACGCACTCAACGCATTTTATTTATGATTATAAGGGGTCAGACATATGGTTAAGGACCATTAAAACACACGGTCACCATTGTTAGCTTCTTCTTGGTATCTTGGTCCAATATATTTCACACACGTTTCTGATTAATTGAAAAAATTAAACATTTTTAGTTAAAAGCATGAAACTTGGCACATAGATACCTTGACCCATTACAAACATTTTCAGATATGTACCCAAGTTAGGAGCGCCCTCTGGTGTGCGCTTCTAATGGGACAGCTAATAAAAAAAATATTGTGCACCCTTGGCTAAAACCATGAAACCTGATACCTGATACCCATTACAATATTTTTCAAATATGGACCCAATATTGTACACTTTTGGTTAATTTCTGATGGCCAGGGAGCATCTACTGATGTCCCCCACCCGGCTAACACTGTGTACTTTTGGCTAAAAGCATGTAACTTGGCATATATACGCATTGACACATTACAAATGTTTCCAGATATGGACCTAATTGTGAATTTTTGGTTATGCACATTGATTTATTAATCAGCAAACCCGCTACATTTTTCCATTAGTAGCAAGATATCTTTTGTATGCACCACCCCACGAATAGTATAGCACATACCACGGCCTTTGTTATATCAGTCGTGGGACACTGGCTGGAACGAGAAATAGCTCAATGGACCCACCGACGGGGATCGATCCTAGATTGACCGCGCCTCAAGCGGACGCTTTACCACTGGGCTACTTCCCGCCACCGCACTTTTGGATAAACGCATGAAA